>NW_024081586.1:440985-635346 GCF_003009895.1 Hyaena hyaena
TCTGCCTGACTTATTTCGCTCAGCATAACACCCTCAAGGTCCATCCATGTTGCTACACATGGCCAGATTTCATTGTTTCTCATTGCCATGTAGTATTCCATGGTATAGATAAACCACATCTTCTTGATCCATTCGTCTGTTGATGGACACTTAGGGAGCAGAGTTTTCACATAGAGGAGTGTAAGCTGAGAAAGGAAAGATAATAGACCATTTGTAGAAGGGACTGAGTGAACCAAGTGAAGGAATAAGAATTTTATTTTAATACACAATTGAGAATCCTCCAAATAGTAGAGTACTATAAGATAGAACTGATCTTTTTTCAAAATAATGTTCCAGGATTTCTGATTCCAGTCAAGATGGGGTAGCCCCATTATATTTCCCATTGTAAAAGAAGTTTTCCCTCTTCCAGTGGTAAAAACAAAAGCTAAAACAAAGCCTGGACATAACACAACAAACAAGCATAGAAACACTCTGAACAAGCATAGAAAAGGTGGACCATTTCCCAAATTTTTCAAGTGCTTCAGGAAAAGAACTGTCAACCATGAATACTACGCCCAGTGAGGAATGAAGGGGAAATAAAGACATTCTCAAACAAAAAAAAACTAATTGACTTTGCTCCTAGCAGAGATACCGTTACAAATTGGCTAAAGGGAGTTCTTCAAACACAAAGGAAATAATAAAAGAAGGAATCCTAGACCATCCAAAAGCAAGAGAAAAAAAGCAGAAATATGGATGCATATAATAGATTCCTCATCATAAGTTTTATAAATCCTATTTCATAATTGAAAAAAAATATACACCATATTGTGATCAAGAAAAAGATATTTGAAAGTGCAGAAAGAAAAGGGATATATATGGAAATAAGTTTTCACACTTCACTTTAAGTGGTAAGATGTTAATATAAGTAGACTGTGATATGTTCTGTATATTTACTGTAATGCCTAGAATAGACACTAAAAAAACTACCAAGTGAGGGGCACCTGAGTGGCTCAGTTGGTTAAGTGTCTAACTCTTGATTTGGGCACAGGTTATGATCTCACAGTTTGTGGGATCAAGGCCCATGTCAGACTCGGCACTAACAGTATGGAGCCTGCTTGGGATTCTCTCTCTCCCCGCCCTCCCCCCACCCCCCGCTCCTCCCTTGCTCACATGTGCTGTGCACTCTCTCTCTCCAAATAAATAAATAACTACAAAGTGATATACTCAAAAACACTAAATAAATCAAGAAGGATTCCAAAAAAATTATTCAGGTAACCCACAAGAAGGAAGAGAAATATATAATTTAAAAGGTGGGGGGGAGGGGAAACAGAAAACAAAAAAATAAAATAGATTTTTAGCCCTAGACATATCAATAATTATCTTAAATGTAAATGGTCTAAGTATACCAATTAAAAGATAGATCTTGCAGAGTGGATATAAAAACATGATCCAGGGGTGCCTGGGTAGCTTAGTCAGTTAAGCGTCCAACTTTGGCTCAGGTCATGATCTCACAGTTTGTGAGTTTGAGCCCCACGTCAGGCTCTGTGCTGACAGCTCAGAGCCTGGAGCCTGCTTCAGATTCTGTGTCTTCCTCTCTCTGCTTCTCTCTCTCTCTTTCTCTCTCTCTCTCTCTATCTCACACACACACACAAAATAAATAACCTTAAAAAATTTTTAAATATATGATCCAAAAATATGCTATTGACAAGAAAGTCACTTCAAATATTATAATATTATTGTAAAAGATGGAAAAAGATATCCCATGCAAACAGTAACTTAGAAATGTAGGAGTAGTAAATCAATGCCAGATAAAATAGACTTCAGATAAAAGAAAATAACTAGAGACAAAGAGGGACATTACATAATGATAAAAGGATCAATCAGCCAGGAAGACATGATGATTCTAAATATACACTCACCAGAAAGAGAGCCTCAAAAATACAAATGCAAAACTTGATCAACTGACAGGAGAAATAGACAAATCTATAATTAAAGATGGGGATTTCAACACTTCAGTTTCAGAAACTCATTACTAGGTAAAAAATCAGTAAGGATATAAAACTGAGCAACACAATCATCCAACAGGATCTAATTGAAATATTTGGAACATTCCACCCAACAATAGCAGAATAAACATTTTTTTAAAATCCCACAGAACATGTACCAACAGAGAGTTCAACAAACTTAAAAGAATTCAAATAATAGAGATTTTTTCTAACTTAAATAGTACAGATTTATTTTTCTAACTTCAATCTAAAAATTGGTAACAGAAAAATCTCCAAAATCTCCAAAAACTTGAAAATTAACACATTTTTTGAATAATCCATGGGTAGAGAGGAATTCTCACAGGAAATATAAAAACACATAAATTCAATGAAAATGAAAATGCATGTCAAAATATGTGAATGAAGCTAAAAACGTACTGAGGGAGAATCTATGCCCCCCCCCAAAAAAAAGCTTACATTAAAAAGGAGGAGTAGTTTGAAATCATTGCTCCCACCTCAGAAACCTAGAAAAATGAGCAGGAGGAGGAGGGAAACCCTAAGCTTGTCTCATCCACTGAACATAGTTAGATAATTATCAAATCATTGTGAACACCCAAGAAATCAATTGGAGGTCTGAAAGTACAAAAACTCTAAATCTCTAAGTAGCAAAGTGACCACCTTCTGGAAGGTAGGAGGTGCTAAGAGTTGATTTGGGGGAGACATAGCTCTGGGTGCCATGCAGGGAAGGGAGCATGCTTGTGGAGGCTACTGCCAAGTGTCATAAGTAGCGGAGCACAAAATCTGAACTTCTAGATATGCACTACAGTGGAGGATGTGCCTGGCTTACAGGAGCTCAGGTGGCGAAGTGGGGCAGAATCCCAGGAGTGACAGCATGGTCTGGGTTGCAAGGACAAGTGGCACCAAACGTGCTGTAGTGCTGTGCTATTTCCAGTCCGAGGCGCAATGACTCTGGCTAAGGACAGCAAACAGAGCTGCTGGCTTTCTGCTCTGTTTTGACACAAACTGAACTGCCAAGCAGTTGTGCAACTGCTTTCCTCCCACAGGCAGACAAAAGCAGGGTGAGACTCTCCCCCAGAGGAATAGAGCAGGTTGAAACCATCAAAGTCCCTCAAATTTGGAGTTTTCTAAGTCAGTCGCATACCTGAGATTAAAAAGCTTGGACACAAGCAGGGTAAACAGAGGGTTCTGATGGAAATCAAGGACCAAGAGGGGTGATTGTTAGCTCTTCTGTGAGGGTTCCCTGAAGAGTAGGGGGTGCAATCTGTCAGCTGCGGGAGAAAGGCACAGTCCTATTCATCCAGCCCATCAGCACTGAAAGCCTTCAGGAAGCAAAACAGCTGACCACCTAGTGGAGGCATGATCAGCTTACGCCAAGCCCTTCCCCACTGAAGCTGGAGACCCATTTCCACTGAAACAAGTCACACTGAGAATCAGCACAGCAGCACCCCTTACCCCAGAAGACCAGCACAAACAACTCTTGCACCAAGTCTGCTAATCATAGGATGCTACAAAGCTTCAGCTCTAAAGGAAATAGGATCTAGCTTCCTGCTTACTCCCATTTATTTTTGTATTGTTATTTTTTCATTTTTTTATTTTTAATTTTTACATATTTTATATATTTTCTTATATTTTGGATCTAGATTCTTTTTACAAGCAAACCAAAACACACCCAGGATCTAGAGGGTTTTTTTTTTTTGGTGTTTTGTTTTGTTTTCTTTATTTGTTTTTTGGAGGGTTTTTTTTTTCTTTCTTTTTTTTCTGGACAAAATGATGAGACAGAAAAATTCACCCCAAAAAGAAAAAACTGGAAGTAGAACTCACAGCCAGGGATTTAATCAATGCAGTTATAAATAAGATATCTGAACCAGAATTTAAAATGATTATAAGGATATTAGCTGGGCTTGACAAAAAGCATATAAGATACCACAGAATCCTTTTCTGCAGAGATAAAAGAATTAAAATCTAGTCAGGCTGAAATTAAAAATGCTATAACTGAGATGTAAACCTAAATGGAGGCCAGGATAGTGAGGATGGACAGGGCAGAGGAGTGAATTAGTGATATAGATGATGAAATATGGAAAATAATGAAGCTGAAAAGAAGAGGGAAACAAAGGTCATGGATCATGAAGGCAGACTCTGGGAACTCAGTAATTTATTAAAATATAGTAACATTTGTATTAAGGAGTCCCAGAAGATGAAGAGAGAGAAAGGGGAGCAGAAGGTTTATTCAAACGAATTATAGTTCTTTCTGGGAAAAAACACCTACTTCAAAATCCAAGGAGCATAGAGAACTCCCATTAAATTCAATGAAAGTCAACCATAGTCAAATTCACAAAATACACAGACAAGGAAAGAATCCTGAAAGCAACAAGGGAATAAGTTCTTAACGTACAAGGGAGGACAGATCAGGTTCACAGCAGATCTGTTCACAGAAACTTGGCAGGCTAGAAAAGAGTGGCAGGATATAGTCAACGTGCTGAATAGGAAAAATATATGGCCAGGAATTCATTATCCAGCAAGGCTGTCTTTCAGAATAGGTGAGGTAAAGAGATTCCCAGACATGGGGCATTGGGTGGCTCAGTCAGTTAAGGGTCTACTTTGGGTCAGGTCATGATCTCATAGTTCATGGGTTAGAGCCCCACATCAGGCTCTGTGCCGACAGTTCAGAGCCTGGAGCCTGCTTTAGATTCTGGGTCTCCCTTTCACTCTTTTCCTCCCCTACTCGTGTTCTGTCTTTATCTGTCTTTCAAAAATAAATAAATGTTATAAAAAAAATTTTAATGCTTCCCAGACAGACAAAAACTAAAGGAGTTCATGACCACTAAACCAGCCCTGCAAAAAATAGTAAGGGGGACTCTTTGAGTGGAGAAAAAAAAAAAGACCAAAAGCAACAAAGACTAAAAAGGACCAGACAGCAACACCAGAAACACCAACTCTACAGGTAACACAATGGCACTAAATTCATTATCTTTCAATAATCAGTCTGAATATAAAAAGACTAAATATTCCAATCAAAAGACATATCCATTTATCAGAATGGATAAAAAAGATAAACAAACAAGATCCATCTACATGCTGCACACAAGAGACTGATTTTAGATGTAAAGACACCTGCAGATTGAAAATGAGGGGATGGAGAGCCATCTATCATGCTAATGGACATCAAAAGAAAGCTGGAGTAACCATACATCAGACAAACTAGATTTTAAAACAAAGACTGTAACAAGAGATGAATAAAGGCATTATATCATAATTAAGGGGTCTGTCAAGAAGATCTAACAATTTTAAATATTTATGCCCCCAACTTGGTAGTACCCACATATAAAAATCAATTAATAATAAACATAAAGAAACTCATTGACAGGGGCACCAAGTGTCCAACTTCAGCCCAGGTCATGATCTCACAGTTCGTGGTTTCAAGCCCCACAGCCGGCTCTGCACTGACAGCTCAGAGTCTGCTCCCCTGCTCGTGTGCTTTCTCTCTCTCTCTCTCTCCCTCTCTCTCTCAAAAATAAACATTAAAAAATTTTTTTAAAGAAAGTCTTTGATAATAATACAATAATAGTAGATTTTAGCACCCCACTTACAGCAGTAGATAGATCACCTAAGCAGAAAATCAACAAGGGAAAAATGGCTTTGAATGACACACTAGGCCAGATGGACGTAACAGATATATTCAGAACATTTCACCCTAAAGTAGAATACACATTCTTTTCAAGTGCACATGGAACATTCTCCAGAATAGACCACATATTGGGTCACAAATCAGCCCTCAACAAGAACAAAAAGATCAAGATCATACCATGCATAAATTTAGACCACAACATTATGAAACTTGAAGTCAACCACAAGAAGAAATTTAGAAAGCCCTCAATACATGGAGGTTAAAGAACATTCTACTAAAGAATGAATGAGTTAACTAAGAAATTAAAGGCAAAATTTAAAAACATACATGGAAGCAAATGAAAATTGAAATATGACACTACAAAACCTTTGGGATCCACCAAAGGCAGTCCTAAGAGGGAAGTATATTGCAATTCAGGCCTATCTCAAGAAGCAAGAAGGTCCCAAATACACAACCTAATCTTGATACCTAAAGGAGCTAGAAAAGGAACAGCAAATAAAGGCTAAAGCTGGCATAAGAAAGGAAATAATAAAAAATGAGAGCAAAAATAAATGATATAGAAACAAACAAAAACCAGTAGAACAGATCAATGAAACTAGGAACTCGTTCTTTGAAAACACTTAACAAAATTGATAAACCCCCTAGCCAGACTTAGTCAACAAGAAAACAGGACCCAAATTCATAAAATCACAAGTGAAAGAGAGATCACAACCAGCAACTCAGAAATACAAACATTATAAAAGAATATTATGAAAAATTATATGCCAATAAACTGGGCAATCTGGAAGACATGGACAAATTCCTAGAAAATCACGAACTACCAAAACTGAAACAGGAATAAATAGAAAATTTTAACAGACCCATACCCAGCAAACAAACTGAATCAGTAATCAAAAATCTCCCAACAAAAAAGAGTCCTGGGCCAAATGGCTTCCCAGGGGAATTCTACCAGATATTTAAAGAAGAGTTAATACCTATTCTTCTCAAACTGTTCCAAAAAATAGAAATGGAAGAAAAATTTCCAAACTCATTCTATGAAGGTAGCATTGCCTTGATTCCAAATCTAGATAAAGACCCCACTTAAAAAGGAGAATTACAAGCCAATATACCTGATGAACAGAGATGCAAAATTTCTCAGTAAAAACACTTAGCAAGTCAAATTTAACAGTATATTAAAATGATTGTTCACCATGATCAAGTGGGATTTATTCCTGGGCTACAGGGCTGGTTCAATATTCACAAACCAATCAACATGATAAACATTGATAAAAAGAAAGGATAGGAAACATATGATCCTGTCAATAGATGCAGAAAAAGCATGTGACAAAATACAGCCACCTTTCTTGATAAAAACCCTCAAAAAAGTAGATATAGAAGGAACATACCTCAGCATCATAAAGGCCATATACAAAAGGCCCACAACTAATATCATTCTCAGTGGGGAAAAACTGAGAGCCTTCCCCTATGGCCAGGAAAAAGACAAGGATGTCCACTCTCACCATTATTATTTAACATAGTACCGGAAGTCTTAGTCTCAGCAATCAGACAACAAAAAGCAATAAAAGGCATCCAAGCTGGCAAGGAAGAAGTCAAACATTCACTATTTGCAGAGAACATGATACTCTATGTAGAAAGCTTGAAAGACTACCAAAAAATTGAGCTAATACATAATAGAACTAATACATGAATTCCGCAAAGTCATAGGATATAAAATCAACGTGGAGAAATCTGTTGCATTTCTATACACCAATAAGGAAGGAGCAGAAAAAGAAATCAAGGAATAGGTACCGTTTGCAATTGCACCAAAAATAATAAGATACCTAGGAATAAACCTAACCAAAGAGGTAAAGATATGAATTCTGAAAACTGTAGAACACTTATGAAAGAAATTGAAGAGGACTCAAAGAAATAGAAAAGTAATCCATGCTCATGGATTGGAAGAACAAACATTGTTAAAATGTCAATACTGCCCAAAGCAATCTACACATTTAATGGAATCCCTATCAAAATACCACTAGCATTTTCCACAGAGCTAGAACAAACAACCCTAAAATTTGTATGAAACCACATACAAAGCAATCCTGAAAAACAAAACTGGCATCGTGATTCTGGATTTCAAGTTATAATTACAAAGCTGCAGTGATCAAGACAGTATGGTATAGGCCCAAAAATAAAGAATATAGTCAATTACTCATCAACAAAGCAGGAAAGGATATCCAAGAAGACAGACAGTCTCTCCAATAAACGTTTTTGGGAAAACTGGACAGCAAAATGCAGATGAATGAAATTGGACCATTTTTTTACATGATACACAAAAATAAATTCAAAATGGATGGAAGACCAAATGTGAGACAGGAAACCATCAAAATCCTAGAAGGAAGCACAGGTAGCAACCTCACTGACCTCTGCCAGCACAAATTCTTACTACACATGTCTCCGAAGGCAAGGAAAACAAAAGCAAACATGAACTACTGGGACTTCATCAAGATAAAAAGCTTATGTACAGTGAAGAAAACAATCAACAAAACTAAAGGCAGCCTACAAAATGGTAGAAGGTATTTGCAAATGACATATCTGATAAAGTTAGTATCAAAAATCTATAAAGAACTTATCAAACTGAATGCCCCCCCCCAAAAAAAACAAACAAAACAAAACAAAACACCAAGACGCAGTTAAGAAATGGGAGGAAGACATGAATAGACACTTTTCCAAAGAAGACATCCAGATGGCTAACAGACACATGACAAGATGCTCAACATCACTCATCAGGGAAAAATAAATCAAAATCACAATGAGATACCATCTCCGCTCTGTCAGAATGACTAAAATTAACAACATAAGAAACAACAGATGACAAGCATGGGGAGAAAGACGAACCCTCTTGCACTGTTGGTGGGAATGCAAAGTGGTGTAGCCACTCTGGAAAACAGGATGGAGGTTCCTCAAAAACCTAAAAACAGAACTACCTTATGATCCAGCAACTGTGATATTAGGTATTTACCCAAAGGATACAAAAATACAGATTCAAATGGGTACACACACCCCAATGTTTATAGCAGCTTTATCAACAACAGCCAAACCACAGACAGAGACCAAATGTCCATCGACCCATGAATAAAGAAGATGTGGTACATATACAAAGGAATATTACTAAACCATAAAAAACAATGAAATCTTTCCATTTGCAATGACGTGGATGGAGCTAGAGTGTCATATGCTAAGCTAAATAAGTAAATCAGAGAAAGACAAATACCATATGATTTCACTCATATGTGGAATTTAAGAAATAAAACAGATGAATATATGGGGAGGGGAAGGGGGAGAGGAGAGAGGGAAACAAACTACAAGAGACTCTTCTTAATGAAAGAGAACAAACAGGGTTGAGGGAAGGAGGTGGGTGGGAGATGGGCTAGATGGGCGATGGGTATTAAGGAGGGCACTTGTGATGAGCACTAGGTGTAGCATGTAAGTGATGAATCACTGAAACCAATATTGCCATTAACTTAGATAAATTTAATTAGATAAAAGGAAAAGAAATCTAGAACAATGAGAGAAAAATAAACCCACAGCAAGCTGAAGGGATGAAATTAATAGAACTGAAAAGAGAAAAAAATCAAACAAAAGCAGTTTCTTTTTTTAAAAAAAATTGACAAACTTCAGGCAAGATTGATAAAAATTAATAAGATAGAAGACACTGATCACCAATGTCAGGAATGAAATAAGGGATCTACAGATCCAGCTTCTGTTAGAAAGATAATAAAAGGAAACATAAATAACTTTACATCCATAAAACCGTAACAAGCTAGAAGAAATGGATCAATTCCTTAAACTCAGATACTACTGAAACTCAATCAAGATGAAATAGAAAACCGGAATAATCCTAGAACCATTAAAGAAACTGAATTGGATGGGGCGCCTGGGTGGCTCAGTTGGTTGAGCGGCCGACTTCAGCTCAGGTCATGATCTCACAGTTTGTGGGTTCAAGCCCCGTGTCAGGCACTGTGCTGACAGCTCAGAGCCTGGATCCTCTTTCGGATTCTGTGTCTCCTGCTCTCTGCCCCTCCACCACTCACACTCTGTCTCTCTCTCTCTCTCTCTCTCTCAAAAGGAAATAAACATTGAAAAAAAAAAGAAACTGAATTGGTAATTTAAAAGCTGAAAAGGAAATCTCTAGTCACAGATGATTTTACTAGAAAATTCTCTGCACTTATACACACAAAATCCTTAGCAAAATATTAGCAAATTAAATCCAGCAGTGTTTTAAAAAATTATACACCCTGACCAAATGCAATTGATTCCAGGTATGCAAGATTGATTCAGCATTTGAAAACAGTCAGTAATCCAGCATAATCAACATACTGAAGTAAAAAAACGAAACAAAAAAACCTCTGTATGATTGTACCAATTGATACAGAAAAAAAAACACTTGACAAAATCCAACACCCATAGATAATACATATTCTCAGCAAACTCATAATATAGTAAAATTTCCTCATCTGATAAAGGCACAAAAACTTACAGCTAACATCATACTTAATGGTTAAAAGAATGAATTCTTTCCCCCCTACAATGGGAATAAGGAAAGCATATCACACTAACCACTTTTATTTAATATAGTATTAAGAAAAATAAAAGGTAACATATTGAAGAGAAAGGAATAAAAGTGTCCCTATTTGGAGATGACATGATTATGTATAGAAAATCCCAAGGAATCTACAAGAAAACAAAACACAAAACAAATAACCATATTCTGAAGGAGTGAGTTCAGCAAAGTTACAGAATACAAAATCCACAAAAAAAAAAAAACAAAAAACAACCAAAACCTCAGTCACATTTCTATCTAAGAAGAGCAAACACACAGAAACCAAAATTTAAAACACAGTAACATTTATAATCGCTTCAAAGAAAATTAAATACTTAGGGACAGATCCAACAAAACATGTACAGGATTTGTATCCTAAGAATTACAAATTGCTGGGGCGCCTGGGTGGCTTAGTCGGTTAAGCGTCTGACTTTCGCTTGGGTCATGATCTAGCGGTTCGTGGGTTTGAGCCCCGTGTCGGGCTCTGTGCTGACTGCCGGCTCAGAGTCTGGAGCCTGTTTCAGAGTCTGTGTCTCCCTCTCTCTCTGACCCTCCCCTGCTCACGCTGTCTCTCTCTCTCCTAGAAATAAACTAAAAAAAAAAAAAAAAAGAATTTCAAATTGCTGATAAAATAAAGAAGACCTAACTAAATGGAGAACATGCCATATTCATAGAATGCAAGACACAAATAGTAAAGATGCCAGGTTTTCCCAAATTGGTCGTAGGCTTAATGTAATTCCAATTACAACAGCCAAGAGTTTTCTAGACATAAACTACCTTATTCTAAAATTTATATGGAAAGGCACGGGGACTGCAATAGTTAAAACAATTTCAAAAATGAAAATAATTATAAAGTGGGAGAAACCACTCTACGAGATGTTAAAGCTTATTAAATAGCTAGTGGTCACCATAATATTGATGGAAGAACAGATACAAAGATCAGTGGAACAGCTAAGGAACTTAAAGAGACCCACACAAATATGACTAAATGATTTTTTTGAAAGATGCAAAAACAACTCACTGGAGGAAGGACAGCCTTTTCAACAAATCGTGATGGAGCAACTGAACTCTTAGGCATTTATCTCAGAGAAATAAAAACTTATGTTCACATAAAAGCTTGCAAAAATGCTCACAGCAGTTTTATTTGTAATAGCCAAAAATGGAAACAACTCAAATATCCTTCATACCCTTCAATAGGTAAATGGTTAAACATACTGATATATCTGTACCATGGAATACTACTCAGCAATAAAAAGGAATGAATTATTGATACATGCAACAGCTTAGACGGGTCTCAAGAAAGTTATGCTCAGCAATAAAAAGCCAATTCTCAAATGTTACATACCACATAATTCCATTTATATACCGTTCTTGAAGAAAACTATAGACTTAGGGACTTGCGGAGGCGGGAGGGAGCTGAGACTATAAAAGGGTAGCACAAGGGATCCTCTATCTAGACTGTGGTGGTGGTCACATAAATCTACACATGTGATAAAGCTGTATGTAACTAAATGCATGCACCACACATACATGAGTGCATGTGCCACTGTTGAAATACCAATAGGGTTGATTGAGTGTATCCATGTCAATTTGTGATACTGTATAACAGTTATGCAAGATGTCACCATTTGGAAAAATTAGACGAAGGGTATATGGGAGTCTCTATTATTTCGTATAACAGCATGTAAATATATAAACGATCTCAAAATAAAAAGTTACAACAAAGGAATGATCCAGTATACATGAAGATCATAACTTTCTGAATTGAAACTTGACAACTTCAGTTTACAAGTCAACCGTAATTTATCTACACAATACCTATATTAGGCACTGTGCTAGATGACAGAGATTCAGAGTGGAAAAAAAAGCAGTCATGGACCTTGTTTTCATGAACTTCAGACTGGGAGATAGGAAAATAGCGCAATGTATGAAAAGGGGCACTGCACTTTCAGTCATACGTGGGAGAACTGGACTCAAATTTCTAATGAGTAAGGTAATTTCTAAAATGTTATATGCTCATTAAAATTATTATGAACACTACTGAACAGAATAGAAAATTCTTATAAAGAACACTGCATGTAAGATCATACATTCATTAATGTGTGATAATTAATGACAACTTGTTTTTATATGAATAAACTTTTATTGAATTTTAGATAATTAGAAAGAATAAAGAAATGTAAGATAAATGCTTTCTAAACAACATCTGATAGTACCTCTTCTGTCATGGTATTTTCACTCTGCTTTATAAAAAGTATAGACATTCATTTATTTAAATTTTTACAAAGTCAAGAACCATCACATGGAGAAAATAAGTAATGCTAATGTAAATTCAGCATTTCATCAATATAGAAATGGCTGCAATGGTTAGGTTCTGAGTGTAGCCCTCCCGGAAAGCAGTGTATGCAGCAGTTGCTGGTTTCCATTTATCCAAACGGGTCTGAAAATCAGGAAGCCACTCCCTGTGACGACTATGCTTGTGGGAAAAGAGGACAAAAGGCAAAGTGAGTGCAAAAAGGGAGCGAGAGACAACACTGGGAAAGAAATGATGCTCTTATAGAACCACGAGGTCGGCCTCATAAATAATTCAGAGAACGATTCTGGGAAGAAATCATTTCTGTTGTTTAAAGTGTGATTAAGGCAAGATAGTCCCCAACACAAGTATGCCCAGATCCACACCGCGGAAAAACAGTGGGGAGTCCGTAAATTATCTGGTGAACTCCAAGGCCAGCCAAGCCAGGTAATTAATCACAGAAGGAGTCTCGTTACAGTGGTATAAAAACTACAACCCTGAGCTGTGACAAATAGAGGGCAGACCCTCCCAGGAGCATACCTGAAGGCATCCCTTTTGTCTCAATCTTATCTCTTTTGCAAAAATAATTATTTTGAAAACAACAGAACAACTCCTGACCTCCTGTAACGACCTACTAACCTCGACTTGTCAAACAAGGAGAAAGTTATCTACCCCGGTGCAACAGGCATCAGGCGCTGCCCTCATTAAGTGGCCTGGTGTGACAGCAGGGGCTCTGGACAGCCCTGCTCTGAGCCTGCCAGGGACGTGCAAGTCCCTCAGACACAGCCCAGCTGGCTCTCCCTCGTGAGGGGCCTCCGGAAGCTCTCAACAAACCTCATCCCTGAATGTGCTATTAACAGTAGTCTTTTCTCTCCTAGCCCTATACCCCTCAAGTCTTTAAAAAAAAAAAATAGTTTTCTTTTAAAAAAATATTTTTCCAGGAAACAATGCACTGTAATTGTCATGGACCTGGAATGGACCCTAGAAAAGCAGACAGGCAAGAATCTGTCCATACAGCAATATTCCAAATATGAAATTCATGGTTCAGGAAGGGATAAATAAATAAATATGAAGGGGCTTGTCAGAGAAGTTTCTTTTGTTTTCCCCCCATTTCTTACTGAATTCCGTGTAAAAAGTTCTTATTCTATGATACAAGAGCCAGCCCTGTTGGTACCGGCATTAACCATTCATGCCATTAAGCCCTCTGGATAAAGAGGGAATGGTGATGATCTCAGGGTTGCTCATTATTTTTCCTAAAGACAACTATCTTTTTTAAATAATTTAATCCTTTAAACTTCATCTGGCACTTTAGTTTCTTGAAAAATTATTAAGTTAGGCATGAATTAAAGGACAAACCCATCTGGACTGTAGTTTGGGTTTTAAGTGCTATTCTGCTCTTATATCTTTTTCCTTGGCTTGGCACATGTTTGAGATCCAGTTTTTTGGATAGAATCCTAGGATATCTGTGGTGGGGAAACAAGTCTTCAAGATGGAGAATTCCAGTTCATTCCACAAAACTCACTGGCCAGGTAATAACGGCATTGCCTTTTCCTCTGTGCTTTTTACTAGTATCCTTACAAGGAAAAGTGTTGCTTTCCCAGCCCTTGCTCACCCCACCCTCCCCTCTTCATCAGGCATTCCACTGGTTCTTTTCTGAATACTTCATCCACTCAGGTCCTATACCAGGGACCCGGCCCGACTCTGGGCTGGCACCATGACAGGGACAGCACCAATTCGCTCCAGTGTTGCTTGGCTGACGGTGTACGAATGTGTGTGTTGAGGCCGAGGTTTCCTGCTGACTGAGCCATTGCTCCTGGACACAACCTGTGGGGGTGACGCTCTGTTGGCTGTCACTACTAGAGTCTTATGTGGAGCTGGGGCCAGGTGGTTCCCGTTCGCATAGACGGACGGAATATTGGCATTGCCTGAGTGGAGCAAGTCACTGAAGTGGTTGAATGACTCCGTGTTTCTGTGAACTTTTGGATTGTTGCTCCAGTATCGACTGTTGTACGTATTGGAAGAGGTCAATGTGTTGTTCTCTGAGGAAGATATCTCGGTGTGAAATGCTTTGGTAGAAGAAGAACATTTAGGTGGAAGATCATCCTCTCTGAAAAGGAACAAAATTAAAGTTGTTGTTAGGATTTACTTGAGTTTTACCCTACCCTCCTGCCCAGGACTCTTTCTTCTTATGTTAAGGCCAGTATGTCTGTGAAATACAAATTCTCTGGACAAACCATACTATCACGAAACCAAATACATTAGTCCTGGTGGCCTCAGCTTTTGCCATTCATTCCCTTTGAGACAATCCTTAAGAAAAATTTGAGGTTTCTCAATCTCCAAGGGTAGAAGGGTAATGTCAAATCTCTCAAAGAGTATACTTTCCAATATCACTGAAAAAAATGTGTGTATATGTGTGTGTGCATCTGCATGTGTATAAATGTTTTATTTGCTCTAAATGGGAAAATAGACCATGAAGAAATCCACTGAGCTTGTTGCTGTAAAATTGCTAGGAAACCAAACTATGGTTGTGGGGAGTTTCAAAAAATGGTTAGAATTGGCCTATTTTATTGCACTTTGGAGTTTGAGAAACCACTGTGGCATGCTGATAAGTGATTGTCCTCAGTGATCTTATGCTGCGATGAAATCTATGCCTGCATACAATCCAAACCCATAAGAATTTTAAGAGGCTAAGAGAAGTTACTAATTTAACTTAAGATGTTAACTAATTCCTTTAACATTCATTGAGTACCAGGCATTCTACTAGATGTTTCATGTAAAAAAAAAAAAAAAAATACACAGCTCCTACATCCCAGAAGCCTATGGCAAAATGAGAGTGACAATCAATGCAAGAACACCTTCAATTCTGAAATGCTGGATGAGGGACTAAAGTAAACATCTGAGAGGAGGTGATGCTTTGACTAGTCTTGAATCAGATCAAAGAATTTACCAGAGAGTTGGATGAAAAGGGAAGGAGTTTGGTCCAGGAAGAGGGTAGGGGCTTGAGCAAAGATCCTGAGGCATGAAAGAATACAGAACAGACTGGAACACCAATGATTATGGAAGTGGTGAGAGAGGACCTGGGAAGCAGGGGAGGGTCAGGTCCAGAAGGGCTGTGTGTGTCACACTAAGGAGACTAGCATCATTAAAGCATTTTCCTACAAAGGATATGATGGGGTGCAATGTGAGACTGAGTTTGAAATCCCATATCCCCACAATATGCCAAGAGTCACTCTTCTTTAAAGATTATTTTCACATTGTTTTCTAAAGTTGTTCATATCCTTGACTGAACTGTCTCTCACACCAAGCCATACTGCTTTGGTCATACTGCTTTGGCACACATGTACAGGTATACTCTTGTGGTGTTCCTTCTAGCTTCTATTATATATGCCAAGGTCAAACACATTTTCTTTCTTTTTTTCATGTGAAAGACAGAGAGAGAGTGAGAGAGAGCACAGAAGCAGGAGAGGGGCAGGGAGAGAGGAAGAGACAGAGTCCCAAGCAGGCTCTGGGCTTTCAGTGCAGAGCCCAACATGGGACTCAATCCCATAACCCATGAGATCATGACTTGAACTGAAATCAAGAGTCTGGACTGAGCCACCCAGGTGCCCATCAAACACATTTTCTAAACTAACTTCTCTACTGTCACAGCCACCTAACCCTTCCTATCTTGGACATGTAGAAGGTGAGGGAATTCTTCATGGTGCCCTCCTAGTTGGGCACATGTTAGACCCTTTTCCTCTCTTATGATGCAGTAAAAAAGCTGAGTAGTATCATGAGGAAAACTGATGTAATATACAAGAAAATATCGCTTGGCCACATTAACTGTCTTGGCCACCACAGTCATCGGATTAGCAAAGAAATCTTAGGTGCCGAAATTAAAGACATACAGACACTGGCCATGTAGGACAAATTATCTGACACACAAACCTTATTTCATTAGGAATTTCTTCTTCCTCCTCCTCTTTATTTTTGCTTCTCCAGTAAAAGAATGCCCCTAAAATTAGTGCAATGCAAAAAATGATAATAACTGCACCGGTGCCAATGGCTCCCGCTATTAGTCCAATGCTCCTGGGCTGGGCTGCAAAATATATTTAAGGTAGATTTAAAGAACAAAAAGAGAGAGAAGGAAAGAGAGAGAGAGAGAGAGAAAGAGAAATAGCATATACTCATGCAACTTTATAAACATAAAAGTTTACTACAGAATCTTCTTAAAATGTACAAAACTGCCTCAAGTATTACATCCATATAAAGTGAAACCTGTGTCCTCGGTGGCTAGAACTAACACGCGGTCGGCTCCCAAGCACTTGCAGGATAATGAACATCGCAGGACTCGCCACTTTGGTAGAGCAACACCAAGAGCAGAACAGGCAACAGACTCTTGCCTGCCTGATCTGCCCAAAGGAGCCCTGGCTGTCAGCGGGCGAACTGTCACCCCAGCCCAACCCCATCACTACGTTTTGGAACTAGGATTCAAAGGACCCAGAATTCTTACCTAAAAACAACATTTCTGCACTGCTTATTTGTGACCTGGCCACCTGACAGGTAAGCAGATGTAAGGAGTTTAGGAGAAAATACAAAAAGGTCTTCTCGTGGCCATAAGATCATTATAAGTTTTTATAGTGTCTACCGCACTATGCAATCACTTGAAGACAAGTGACTGATTTGATTCTAATGATCCCTGAGGAGAAAGACATTCTGTCGTAAAGAAGATGTACCTTTGCTGAGGTGGAAAATATACTAATACATTTATAAAATACTTCAATAATGAATAAAACCAAAAGAATTTATATTTAATCTTCAAACCACCTCAAAACAATTAAGAGAAACTCTTCATTTCTAGTTTAACAAAGGTCTTGGTGTTGCAGATAAAGAGCAGAGGTTGGAATTTTATATACTTACGTGAAATAACCTGGAGATCCAAAAGGCAGGTGCTGGTTCCAATGGCATTAGAAGCCACGCACTGGTACAAGCCTGAAGACAGAGCACTGATGTTCCGGATGGTGACTGTCCCCTGGACCTGGTCTGTCACAAATATCATAATCAAGTGAGAAGTTAAGGGAAAAAAATTAAGAAAACTAAAGAAATCTGCAGAAGACTATAAAAATAAACACTGAAGAGCTCAATGTTTTCTAAAGAGATTTTTTTTTTCTGGTTCATGAAAATACTAAAATCACACCACATTAAAGTCCTGGAGCTATGGAGAACTGTCCTCAATAAGGATAATCTTACAACTTAATGTATAGATTGGTATGAGGTCCTAAATGTGCGTAGTCTTCCCTGAGGAAACCGTGGCTAATGCCTATCCTAGAGAATTTATGACCAGTAACACCAAATTTTAATTATAAGGAAATGCAACAACATAAAGAGGGAGTTATCATTGCATTAATGTTCACTTTATACTTGATGGAGCAAATATCTACTCTGTGCTCAAGGGTGTAGACTGTGACTTCCAACAACTATTATAACTATGTAGGTCCCCATCCTCCACAAAGCAGACGCCAAGACAAGCCAAAGGTTTAGTGGAAGAAATTCTGTTAAAGAAAATGGAGAGGAAGCTGGAAAAGGTAGAGGAGCCTCTGACTGCAGTGCAGGTCTGGCCTCTGAGAAGGGGAGAGAGAAGAATGGAGGGCCAAGCAAGGGGCATCTCAGATCACAGCACAGTGTTATGGAAGTTTCTATCAGGCTGATGGGGAAGCCCTGAGCTAAGGTCACCTGTTAAAGGAGTCTCACACCTTGCAGGAAGAGCCCTGTGTTGGCAGGCTCACTGTGTCCAGTTACTGGCTGGGAGCAGCCCAGGCAAAATGTGGTCTGAGTGCAAAGCAGTGGTGGGTCCTGAAGAGGAAGCCCTTGGAGCTGTCAGTCAATTGTGTCCCCACAGCGGAGATGAGCAGTGCATTTTTAAGACCACCACATTGATATCACCAAGAAAGGTTTCAATAGTCCACATTTTAGTAATTCATCAACATTAGCATAGATTATTTATCTTTGTAAATAAAATGTAAATTACTGACAGTAATAATAAAAACTAAAGTTAATAGTTGTATTACTATGTGCCAAGCATTGGTTAAGCTTTTATATGTACTATTTTAATCTTTACAATGAGCCCATGAGGTATTATTATTAACCCCACTGAAAAGGTAAGGAGACTGAGGCTTTAAGTGAGTAAAAAGGTTATTCAGTTAGTCACACAGAATTCAAATTAGATGGGGGACTCTCTTACATCTAAGCTTTGGGCTTCACTGCCTTCTTTAAGCAGAACATAACATATCCAGTCACCTCAACCCATCAAAATAGCTGCAAATTTAGGAGTAAGTTGAAAGCATCCCAATGGCATATTTCTGGCACAAAGTCCACATATTCCTAGGGCAACACTTGGAGCTACCTCTACCCTGGGCTATTTTTACATGAAACTCAACATTATCTTGTTTCTGCTGGCAATCCTCATTTCTATCTAAATCAAACACAGAAGCAAGAAGAAGGGTCGGCAAAAGCAGACCTAACCACAGCACACATGCATTTATTGGTTAAGTCCTTTAACAAATAAATAATTACTCAGCACCTTTCTGGAATTAACTTAAAAAAATAAGCGAAGGAAAGGACTTTTTTTTAGCTTTTGTTTTTGTATACTAATGGGAACATTTAAAAGGTCAAAGCTACATTATATAGATACCTTACTTATGAAGAATCTGGACGTTTGAATTGTATTACACACACCAAGTCAAGATATTTGGTGGTTATCTAGTTTCTACTTGTGTATTATATCTTTTTCCTTAAAAACAAACAAACAAACAAACAAACAAACAACTCTGAGGGCTACCAAAGTGTAAGAGCCCGTCAGTGAATTCACTCAATACTTGGGCCAATCTGGGAGGAAACTGCTTTCTGCTCCTGTGTTTTCTATTTGATTTCCCAGGACTTCATTAAATGCCCCTCCTACGTGCTCTTCAGCACCATGGTATTCATTCTCCAGTGCTGGCGCTTAACCCCATTTGTTGTCATGTCTTGCTTATTTGTCTCATTAAAAGAAGGAGCTGGGTTCGTCTTGTTCATAATTGTATCATCATCCTTAGAAATTACCCGGCATGCAAGAAGGTGCTCGGTAAATAAAGGAGCTACCATATGCGCTATACTAAGAGTTTTACATATGTATCATTGAATTGTCTAAATCCTAGGTTTTGTACAGAGAACAAAATGATGGTTACCAGAGGGGAAGAGGGGTGAGGAATAGGTGAATTAGGTGAAGGGGAGTAAGAGTACACCTATCATGCTGAGGGCACTGAGTAATGTATGAAATTGTTGAATCACCATATTGTACAGCTGAAACTAATATATAACACTGTATGTTAACTATACTGGAATTCAAATAAAAAACTAAAAAAAAAATCCTAGGTTTTATAGTCCCTACTTTTCAAAGACAAAAAAGCTCAGAGAAGCTATGCAATTTGCCCAAGATTACATAGTACAGAAGTAGCAGCAATCTATAAAATCAGGTCTATCCATGTCCAAAGTGCATAGGCACTGTACATATATTTGGTTTTCTAGTAAGGCATTTTAAACCACAATATTCTATAGGGTGCAGCTATAGGATATTTTCTAACAATGCAATATTGTTTTGCTGCTAGTATTAAACTAAGTCATCTGCCTAACTCCATCTTCACTACATTCCCAGATATCACAACACAAGAAAACCATAATCTCTGGGCAACTAGTCCCACAATTCCATGCACTGTGGTGCTGTTTTCTGAAGCCCTGAAATTCTAGGAATTTGATCAGCTCACACAAAACCAGTAATTTTGTTGACATTTTCATAGAGATAATTTGGGAAACTTTTCACAGCTGCTCTAAGCAGCATTCTGGCATGTAGAAAGAGGTAAACTTTAAAGATTCTTGCTTTACAAGGTTATTTTTAAGAGGTGAAGTCACTGTTCTTCCTTTTATCTCCATAAGCACTGACACCAAGAGCAGACTAATAGAAGAAAGCATTTCTAACTGAGGCTGACATCTCACGCTAGAGCTAACTCGGAATGTAACCAGGAAAGGGGGCACATTGATAAGAGAGGATTAGCCAGAAGCAGAACAGGGCTGTTTGTGTGGTCAATGCAAAGAGGAGACAGGAGCCCCTCCTCGGCAAGCACCAGGCTGCTTCTGGCCACAAGCACAGGGCTCTTTCTCAAGTGAAAAGGACTAATTCCCCAATAAAATCTGTCACTTCTTGTGGCCTTCTCTGGTCCAGAAGTAATTTGTAGAACTGAACTTAGGAAACAAATGTTCTTATAATCTTTCTTTCACAAACAGGTAAAGTTCAACTGTGTGGAACCACAGTTTGGAAAGCACACAGGACATCCCAGCCCACTGTGTCAGTTCAAGGCCACACCGGACGGATCCCACACAAACTGTGCAGCTGGACTAGGATGCCCAATAAATGTGTGTCCATTTCCATGTCCATCCTTTCTCCTTAGGCTCAGCACCATTTCTCTGACTGCCTGGGAAATGGTGCACTGGCTAAGCACACGTGTTCTAGGCTTAGACAGCCTGGGCTGGGATCTGCCCTACCACCTACTAATTTCATCATGTGTGACACGGAGCTACCAACATACCTCCACGTCATGGGTTACTTGAGGATGAAATGTAATGCATGCAACAGGCATAGGGTAGTGCCTGGTAATGCCTCCACTTGGGAATTCTGTCCTGGCATGGCTTGGGAAATATGTATTTCTCTGAACCATCAGAAAAATCTGTCAAGGGGCGCCTGGGTGGCTCAGTTGGTTAAGTGTCCGACTTCGGCTCAGGTCATGATCTCACGGTTCATGGGGTCGAGCCCTGCGTCAGGCTCTGTGCTGACAGCTAGCTCAGAGCCTGGAGCCTGCTTTAGATTCTCTATCTCCCTCTCTCTCTGACCCTCCTCTGCTCATGCTGTCTCTCTCTCTCTCTCTCTCAGAAATAAATAAAACATAGATAGATAGATAGATAGATAGATAGATAGATAGATAGATAGATAGACAGAAAAATCTGTCAAGAAATTGGGAAAATGTCAGATGTCTCCAAATTCCCAACAGATGTTAAATACTGCGGATTTGAGGTTGAGAGATAGGAATTCCGAAATCATGAACTATTCTGTATTTTTATATAATGTATATACTTTGGAATAATGATCAGTGTCCATAATAACAAACAATCATTTCTCATATAAAAGTTTCAGAAGTGTCGTGTAAAAAAGTAATAATAACAAATGCATGATTTCTTATTTGAAGCAATTATTATGATAACATTATATATTTCAATAATATGTAAAAATTATCTCAGCCTGATACATCTGATAACAAAAAACAGTAAAAGGGAACAATATCACAAGATAAATGCAAAACTGAAATCTATTTAAAAATTCAAAGATAATATCACAAACACTTCATATTTAAACTGACATTTTAAAAGAAAATTTCAAAACACTATGAAGCCTTAAGTGTCCTTTCTAATAATCTTGATTTTTGTTTCTTGTCAAATTTTACAGACATAGAAAATTTTATTTCAGGGGCGCCTGGGTGGCTTAGTAGGTTAAGCATCCGACTTTCGCTTAGGTCATGATCTCACGGTTCATGGGTTCGAGCCCCGCGTCGGGCTCTGTGCTGACTGCCAGCTCAGAGCCTGGAGCCTATTTCGGAGTCTGTGTCTCCCTCTCTCTCTGACCCTCCCCTGCTCACGCTGTCTCTCTCTCTCTTCTAGAAATAAATAAAAATATTAAAAAAAAGAAAATTTTATTTCATTTTTGTGTCAATGGTTGAACTAACGTGTAGTTGTAAAAGGAACAGAGAAAGAATCTGTCCCAATCAAGAGAATATCCAAAGAATCTTCGAGGCACACATTAGGATACATGCTGCTTCATATTTGCTCATTTTTTTAACTTGATGAAAATATTTTGTGTCTGCTCTGCTTTGGCTTTGTGATTGAAATAGATATTGCTTTTGCCAATTCATATTTTAAATTCATTTCTGACTTCATGTCTGTGTATTTCCACACCAACATTCCCATCTTCTTTTCCTTGCATTTCTGCTTTAGAAGTACTTACAAAGAACTGAAGTCTACATCAAATATTCCAACACTGGAAAACAATGATGAATATTCCTGGGCAATATGTGAATAATATAATATCTGGGGCCCCCCAATATTAATAACAGTGTATAGAATCACACATCAAAATTACCAAGCTAAGGACTTCTTTTGCTTTAAAACTTGTTATTTCCCAGAATACCATTCACATATTTGTATAAAATATACTATGTATATAAACTTACTAATATTTATGTGCAAGAATGACTCAGCATTAGCAACAGACTGGGACGGGAACACACACTTAGAGTGTAGCAACTGCTACAAGCAAGATGGGTTAGATCACGACTGCTTCTCTCCTACACACTTCTGTCCAAGTTCCCAGACATGCTGACTCTGAGTGTTCTTGCTTTTAATTGGACATCAGTGGATTCTTTTGAATCAATATGTCTCTATGTTGACTGTTAAAATTTAATTCTCAAAGGAGAATGGTACTGATGTTATCTGTTACCATTATGTCAGTTCTAGGTCTCAGAGGATTATTTACTCACTCACTACTGTCTTCAAGCAAATCTCCCTAAGTATTCCTGTTCTGAGTTAATACAGTTGTTATTCATTCACTGGGCCTAAGACAGAAATCTCAGTAAACTCTGACTCTTCTCTGAGTCCCAACATGTAACCAAGCCCTATCTATGCCTTATTGTTTTTTGTCTTCTGTCTCTCTTGAATCCCATCCTCCCTCCATCCCTGCTCCATCCCTACCGCAAAGATCTTAGTCCTGGCGCTCTCTGTAATTTAAAAAAAGATTTATTTATTTATTTTGAGGTGGGGAGAGACAGAGAGAGAAAAGGAGAGAGAATCCCAAGCAGGCTCTGTGCTGTCAGCGTGGAGCCCCATGTGGGGCTCAATCCCAAAAATCATGAGATCTTGACCTGAGATGAAATCAAGAATTGGATGCTTAACTGACTGGAGTCACCCAGAGCCCTTCTTCATTTCTTGATGGAGCTATTCTCAAAGTCTTCCGCCTACAACCAGCCTATCAATTTCACATCCTGACTGCCAAAGTTATTTCTAAACTGCAAATCTGCGGTGCCTGGGTGGCTCAGTCAGTTGGGTGTCTGACTCTTGATTTTGGCTCAGGTCATGGTCTCACCATCATGGGATCCAGTCCTGCATCAGGCTCAGTGCTGAGCATGGAACCTGCTTGGGATTCTCTCTCTCTCTGCCCCTCCCCCACTTGTGGGTATGCACACCCTGCTCTCTCCAAATAAAACAAACATTTGTAGAAAATATAATAAAATGCAGACCTGGATATGCTCTCTTGCTTTATAAATGCCTGGGAGTACCCACAGTCTAAAAAACATCTAAACTCCTTAAATGCTATACAATACCTTGCACAATCTGGAGCTGTACTTTCCAACCTCCTTTCTCACCAAACCTCAAGACTCTTTATGTCGGCTTCATACCTTTTCCCATTTAAGAGCATCAAACTTTTACACTTGCAAGATTTTACATGCATGGCTCCCTCTATAAATAACATCCCCTTTTACCTGGTAAAACTTCTACTCAGCCTTTAAGATCCTTTTCTGTTTGGATAACTCTTTCCCTCTTTCTGTTTGGATAGACTCTTCAGGGAGTATAAATGTGAACAGGAAACTTTTTTACAGCATTCAATATGCAGTACTACAATTACCTCTCTAGATCTGTCTTCCCTCTTACACAGTGAGCCCTAGAATAAAGACACATATCTATGTTTATATTTCTCTGCCTTCCCAAGTACCCCCTGAAGTAGCTGCACAAATAAGGGTTGTATCAGTGTGTGTTCACACACACACACACACATATTTTTTTTAAGTGGATGGACAATGGTATAAACAAATGAATACAATAGTGACAATTGCTGGTATTTAATTTTTAAAGAAGATGATGTACTGAACACTTCACAGAGCTTGTTTATGTCAGAGGGCAAAAACAAAGAGGAAAACTTTGCCTTAAGTCAGAATAACAGCTTGAAAAAGAACAAATAAGCACCTATTTATTCAGCAACTGAAGTGGTTGAAAATTTTTTTACTTCTCATGAAAGAATTATGGAAAACACTCACTGGGAAGGGAATCGGCAATGGCAATTCAAGGAGAATCAAGATTCCTGAGGCTTCAAATGTGGTAAAAGAATGGGAATGCTTTCTGTTTGGACTTTGGGCAAACCTGGCATCCTCTGTGGGCCTGGCCACATGACTACAGTGATGTTTAACATACTCTCCTGCTCCATCTCTGACCTCCATACTAAGTTCTGCAGAGTTCTCAAGCAAGCAGCAACACAAGAGAGTTAATCACCTCTCTTCACTGTTTAAATTATGAATGCTTGAAGACAACAGAGGATTCCTTAGGAACAATGAAGGAAAAATACATGATTTATTAAAAAACGCTGAAAAAAACCCCACAACACTGAAATAACCAATAGAAGGTATGGAGAAAGCCCAAAGAGGACATCCAGATGGCCAACAGACACATGAAACGATGCTCAGCATCCCTCCTCATCAGGGAAATACAAATCAAAACCACACTGAGATACCACCTCACACCAGTCAGAGTGGCTAAAATGAGCAAATCAGAGGACTCTAGATGCTGGCGAGGATGTGGAGAAACGGGCACCCTCCTGCACTGTTGGTGGGAATGTAAACTGGTACAGCCCCTCTGGAAAACAGTGTGGAGGTTCCTCAGGAAACTAACAATAGAACTCCCCTATGACCCAGCAATAGCACTGCTAGGAATTTACCCAAGGGATACAGAAATGCTGAGGCATAGGAGCACATGTACCCCAATGTTCATAGCAGCACTCTCAACAATAGTTAAAACATGGAAAGAGCCTAAGTGTCCATCAACGGACGAATGGATCAAGAAGATGTGGTTTATCTATACCATGGAATACTACATGGCAATGAGAAACAATGAAATCTGGCCATGTGTAGCAACATGGATGGACCTTGAGGGTGTTATGCTGAGTGAACTAAGTCAGGCAGAGAAGGACAAATATCATATGTTTGCACGTACAGGAGGATTAGGAGGAACTTAACGGAGGAACAAGGGGGAGAAGAAGGGGGGAAATGGTGAGGGAAAGGGAGAGAGGCAAACCATGAGAGACTCTTGAATGCTGACAAAAACTGAGGACTGATGGATGTGGGGGAGGGGGAATGGGCATGGAGGAGGGCACTTGTGGGGATGAGCACTAGGTGTTATGTGGAAACTAATTTGACAATACACTATTTGTAAAAAAAAAAAAAAGAAGGTATGGAGAAAGGCTATAAGAAAAAGATTGGTCACTAAAAAACATAAAATATATAGAAATTATTCTAACCATATTCATTATCACAATTAATGTAAATGAATTCAGTCAATCAAAGAACAAAGCTCAGACTGCAGACTGAAAACTGAATTAAATCCAGACATATGCTACTTACCAATAATACACCTAGAACATAAAAAACATGGGATCCTAAAACTAAATGAACCGTAACATAGAAACATACCAGTAAGAATTAATCAAAGGAAGCTACTGCAGGGATTTTAATAATAACCAAAATAAGGCAAAAATGCATATTGGGGTGCCTGGATAGCCCAGTCCGTTAAGCATTCAATTCCTGATTTCAGCCTAGGTCATGATTTCACAGTTTGTAAGTTCAAGCCCCACGTCAGGCTCTGTGTTAATGGTGCAGAGGCTACTTGAGATTCTCTCTCTCTCTCTCTCTGCCCATACTCCCTCAAAATAAATAAATAAACTTAAAAAAATTTAAATGCATATTAAGCATAGAAATCAGTGAGACAGAAAACACCTTATAAGCACGTAATTGACAGAGGCTGAGGATAGGTTAAAAATTAGCACAACTGCAAGAACAAAATGAACAATCCTACTCTGTGATTTTTAAATACATCTTTCTCATAAAATAATAACTGAAACAGATAAAGTATTGGTAAAGAAATATTTGAATCAAGTTTCATGTTATATATACAACCATATCTCATTTTGTTGTACTCCACAGATACTGCATTTTTTATGAATTGATGGTCTGTGGAAACCTTAGGTTTAACAAGTCTATCAGCACCATTCTCCCAGAGCATCTGCTCACTTTGTCTCTATGTCACATTTTGATAATTCTCACAATATTTCAAACTTTTTAATTATTACTAGATTGGTCATGGTGATCTTTGATGTTATTGTAATTGTTTAGGGGTGCCACGAAGTGTACCCAGATAAGACAGCGAACTTACTGGATAAATGCATGTGTGTGTCGACTGCTCCAATGATTAGCCATTCTCTCATCTCTCTCTCTCACCCCGGGTCTCCCTATTCCCTGAGACACAACAATACTGAAATCAGGTTAAGTAGTAGCCCTTCAATGGCCTCTAAGTGCTAAAGCGAAAGAAAGAGTCACATGTCTCTCCCTGAATCAAAAGCTAGACATGATTATGTGAGGTGAGGGAGGCATGTTGAAAGCCTAGATAGGTCAAAAGTTAGCCCTCTTGCACCAAACAGTTAAGCAAGCTGTGAGTGAAAGGGAAAACTCCTAAGGGAAATTAAAAGTGCTACTCCAGTGAACACATGAATCATAAGAAAGCAAAACAGCTCTACTGCTGATACAGAGACTGTCTGAGTGGTCTGGATAGAAGATCAAATCAGCCACAACATTCCCTTAAGTTAAAGTCTATTCCAGAGCAAGGTCCTAACTCTCTTCAGTTCTGTGAAGGCTGAGGAGGTAAGGAAGCAGCAGAAGAAAAGTTGGAAGCTGGCAGAGGTTGGTTCATGAGGTTTAAGGAAAGAAGCCATACCCATAACACAAAAGTGCAAGGTGGGGTGACGCAGCAAGTGCTGATGCAGAAACTGCAGCAAGTTATCAGGAAGATCTAGCTCAGATAATTAATAAATGTGGCTACACGAAGCAACAGATTTTCAGTGTAGTCAAAACAGCCTTCTAATGGAAGAAGGTGCCATCTAGGACTTTCATAACCAGAGAGAAGCCAATGCCTGGCCTCAAAGCCTCATCGGAGGCTGAGCCTCTTGTGAGGGGCAAAGGTGGCTGGTGATTTTAAGCTGAAGCCGCTGCTCATTTACTATGCTGAAAATCCTGGGGCCCTTAGGAATTATGCTGTATCTATCCTGCCTGTGCTCTATAAATGATACCACAAAGCCACATCTGTTTACAACACGGTTTACTGAATATTTTAAGCCCACTGTTGGGACCTACTGCTCAGAAAAAAGATTCCTTCCAAAATATCACTGCTCACTGACAATGCGCCTGGTCACCCAAGAGCTCTGATGGAGATGAACAATATGCTTAATGTTGTTTTTGTGCCTGCTAACACTATATTCATTCTGCTGCCCACGGATCAAGTAGTCATTCTGATTTCAAGTCTTATTATTTAAGAAATACATTTCATAAGGCTACTGCTGCTCTAGGTGACCCTTGTCAGCGGCCATCAACATCGAGCCAAGATCTTCTACCAGCAAAACTCAGTGAAAGCTCAGATGATGGTTAGCATGTTTTAGAAATACTTTTATTTATTTAAAAAAAATTTATAGTTTATTTATTTTTGAGACAGAGAGAGACAGAACATGAGTGACGGAGGGGCAGAGAGACACAGAATCTGAAACAGGCTCAAGGCTCTGAGCTGCCAGCACAGACCCCGATGTGGGGCTCAAACCCACGAATTGCGAGATCATGACCTGAGCCAAAGTCAGATGCTTAACCGACTGAGCCACCCAGGTGCCCCAGAAATAAAGTACTTTTATTTTATTTATTCATTTTTAAAATATAATTTATTGTCAAGTTAGCTAACATACAGTATATACAGTATGCTCTTAGCTTCGAGGGATAAAGTACTTTTAAATTAAGGCAACTAACATTGTTTTTTAAAGAAGTAATGCTATCGCATATTGGCAGACTACAATATAGTGTAAACATGAATTTTACATTCACTAGGATACCAAAAAATTCACTTGACTCCCTTTACTGTGCTATTCACTTTATTGTGATAATCTGCAACTACACCACAGTATGTGTGAGGTGTGCCCGTGTCTCCACCCTAGCACCTGTAACTGGGCATCTAGCTCTTACCATTCTCTGCCGTGTTCACTCTACTCCAAACACACTGGCTGCTTTGCTGTTGATCCGAAACACCAGCCACACTCCAGCCTCAGGGTCTTCAGATGGCTGTTCCCTCTGACTGGAATGCTCTCCAGCCACCATATTCACATAGCTCATTCCTTCATCATTTTTACATTCTTAGACTATCATTGTCTCCATGAGACTTACCCTAAGCACTTTACTCAACACTCAGCTCCTTACACCCCAACAAATCCATTTTACCCTCATTTATGTTGTCCCCACAGAAGGTATCATCTGGTAATAAGCTACAATTTACTGATTTGTTATATTCAATCTCTACCCACTAGAGAGTAAGTTCTATCAAGGGAAGAAGCATTTCTATCCTGTTCTCTGCTGCATCTCCAGCACCTAGAACAGTGTCTAGAACCTAACAGGTGCCCAACATATATTTGCTGAATGAATAAAAAAAGAACAGAAATTAATATCAGTATACAAAGGAACAGATGAAACCAAAAGCTTGGTTTAATAAGATTGATCCAAAAATAAAAAATGAAAAGCATAAATAATAATGAACAGGGGAATACAATGGTTTTAAATATACAAGAGAATAATAAGACTAATGGTAATATAAATACTAGTATTTATTAAGTGCTTATTCATGCCAGATGATGTTCTAAAAGTTTCATACATGTTTTCATTTAATTTTTATTCCACCCCTGTGAGGCAATTATTATGATTATGTCCATTTTACATGTAAGAAAACTAAGGCACAAGGTCACATAACCAGTCATTCCTGCAGCCAGGATTCCAAACCACATCCTCTGACCCGAATCTGCACTCTTAAATATACTCTCCTATTTTCATACAGAGATACTATGAATAATTTAATATGTATAAACTCAGACCAAAAAAAAGATGTTTCCTAGAAAAATAGAGAAGATATAGAAAATCTAAATAAACTTACACCCTTAGAAAAATTGAATCAGTAGTCAAAAACTACCAATAAAACAGCAGGGCAAAGCTTTTACAGGCAAATTCTACAAAGTCATCAAATAATCTCCATCTTATTCATACTATTTCAGAGAATAGAAAAAGAGGTAAAACTGCCTAACTCGTTTTATGAGACCTTTTTATAATCTGCTACTAAAAATTGAACCAAGACAATGGAAAACAACAACAAAAAAATCATAGACAATTCTCTCACTTATGATCACAAATGCAAAAATTCTATTAACATGTTAACATACCAAATGGGACAATTTATTAAAAATAATCACAATCAGGGGCACCTGGGTGGCTCAGTCGGTTAAGCGTCCGAATTTGGCTAAGGCCATGATCTCACCTTCATGGGTTTGAGCCTCACATTGTGCATCAGGCTCTGCGCTGACAACTCAGAGCCTGGAGCCTGCTTTGGATTCTGTGTCTCCCTCTCTCTCTCTCTCTCTCTCATCCCCTCCCCTGCTCACTCTCTGTCTCTCTCTTTCAAAAATACATAAATGTTAAAAAAAATTTTTTTAATAATCACAATTATATAGACCTTATTCCAGAAATGCATGAACATTTAAGGTTAGGAAATACATTAATGTAATTGAATCATTCACATTTGGGGCCAGGCAGTTCTTCATTGCAGGGGCTGTTCCAGTGCATTATAGGATGTTTACCAGTATCCCTAGCCTCTAGCCACAAGCTGCCAGTAGCAGCTATGACAACCAAAAAAATGTCTCCAGACATTGCCAACTGAAACTGTCCTTGTTGAGAACAACCAAAGCAGGGGCTGGTATACTGGGACCCAGGCCCAGCAACATGACAGAGCACAGGCCAGTTGTATAGACCTTAGAAGTACAGACCAGGGGTGCCTGGGTGGCTCAGTGGGTTAAGCGTCTGACTTCAGCTCAGGTCATGATCTCATGGTTCGTGGGTTGGAGCCCCGCATCAGGCTCTGTGCTGACAGCTCAGAGCCTGGAGCCTGCTTCAGATTCTGTGTCTCCCTCTTCTCTGACACTCCCCTGCTCATGCTGTCTCTACCTCTCTCTCAAAAATAAACAAAACATTAAAAAATTTTTTTAAAAAAGAAACACAGACCAAACTAAGTACTTCATACGTCTTAAATACATTTCATTTCATTCAATGGGTTATATATTTATTTTAATGTTCAAACTGTCCCAGCTGTGACCATAAGGAGCTCTTTCAAACTAGCCCCTACGTAGGAAAATTCTAATCACCAAATATTATGCCCCTGTCACTAATCTGACCTCTGAGGTACCCTCCCTTGTGTCAAATATTCTTTTCTCAGAGAATACATCTTGAGTTTATATTAAGCAACTGCAAACATATTAAGAAAGTATTTTTAAAATCTAAGTTATTTGGTGGCTGGGTGTCTCGGTCAGAAAAGCATCCAACTTTGGCACAGGTCAGGATCTCACAGTTCATGAGTCTGAGTTCTGAGTTTGATATTGGGCTGCCAGTGCAGAGCCCACTTCAGGTCCTCTGTTCCCTTTTCTCTCTGCCCCTCTCTTGCTCATGCTCTCTCTCAAAAATATATAAATGTAAATAAGCCAGGCAGAGAAAGACAAATACCATATGATTGCATGTGTAGGAGGATTAGGAGGAACTTAACGGAGGACCATGGGGGAGAAGAAGGGGGGAAATGGTGGGGGAGAGGGAGAGGGGCAAACCATGAGAGACTCTTGAATGCTGACAAAAATTGAGGACTGATGGATGGTAGGGGGGGAGGCGGGCATGGAGGGGGGGCATTTGTGGGGATGAGCACTGGGTGTTATATGGAAACCAACTTGACAATAAACTATTTGTAAAAAAAATAATAAAATAAATAAATAAATGTAAAAGTTTTTAAAAATCTAAGTTATTTGGGGATTATGTGCTATTTTGAGGTTTATAGTACCAAGAGGCAAATTTAAATAAAAAATCTGACGTATTTAGTGTGCATTATTATGATAAACGAAGTTATTCAAACTAATTCTGATAATGAATCCTGAGTTCGAATTACAAAAGACAAACATTTTCATCTTTACCATTCAAGATCACTTTCATAAAGTACTAAAAAATATTTAAGTTACACAGAAGACCCCAAAATATTGATTAATACACATTTATTCAAAGGCAAAGAGATGTGGAAGTCTCTTTCTATAGGTATTTCTCAACTTACGTATAAGCAACCACTTTTAAGCATTCATTTCTAATTCCAAACTTAACTCAATATTTCACAAAAATGTTTTAAATATAAATCATAGAATTTTCATGCTGTTACAGAGAATCTTGGAAATGATTTTTTTAATCCCTTTATTTAGAACAAACAAGAAAAATGGCACCACAGGCCCACAGAGGTAAACTGTCACTGAAATAGTTACTGGAAAATCTGGAATTTAAATATGGGTTTCAGGATTTCAACACAAGAGCTAGATTAAATGTGCCAGTTACATGTAAATAGTGAGATTAACACATTAGTCCACCAGCAAAGCTATTTAGCCCACAGTGTGGCTGAAACATTTAGCAATTCAGCAGTCCACAGGGAACAATGATTTTGCAGTAATCATTAGAGTAACTCAAAAGTTATTATGCCCTATCACTGAGAAATTTTTTTACATAATTAATTTTGGGCTAGGTAAATTAAAAGATAATAGGAAAGTCCATTAATATTTCTGTCAGGATTCTTATAGGCGTTTAAAGGACTGGTGGCCCTGGTGCTTTACTATGCCTAACTTTACCATACAACTTAGGACTTTCCGTCTCCATGACAGCCATATACTATCAATGGTGGCATATTTCAGGTATAATTCAGGTTGACTGGGGCCTCTTCGTTAACTGTCAACTCTTTAAAGTAAGATTTGTGTACTTGCCCTGAGAATGCTACAAGAGTATACAGGCTACAAGCCCCCAGTATACAAGAAAAAATACTGTGTTACAGATGATGCAACATTCAAGGCTGATAAATTTTCTTTTTTTAGAAAAATTTTTTTTAATGTTTTTTATTTATATCTGAGAGAGAAAGAGAGAGACAGCGTGAGCAGGGAAGGGTCAGAGAGAGAGGGAGATACAGAATCTGAAGCAGGCTCCAGGCTCTGAGCTAGCTGTCAGCACAGAGCCCGACGCGGGGCTTGAACCCATGAACCGTGAGATCATGACCTGAGCCAAAGTTGGACACTAAACTGACTGACCCACCCAAGCGCCCCCTTTATTATCAAATTTAAATGGAGCTGGATTTACATGTAGAAAATCATTGAATGTACTCTTGCTTCCTGCATCTTTACCTGTCTGGTGTGATCAACTCTTGGTTCTCCCATGATCTGAGGCCGTTTCCTGTTCCCTTTCCCAACTTCTTCCTCTAATTAAACTTGAGGCTGAAAACGGGATGACTGACCCTCTCATGATCATGCTGATGTTTCTCATACTAAAATGGGCAGTTGTGCCTCAAGAAGAAAGTGAATTCTCAGTTATAAACTTCAAGGATCATCTTATAGTTAACACTATAAAGAAGTTACCATTTAGCTATTTTAAATCTTCATTGTAATGGAACAGAATTTCCATAGACAGTTACCACTGGATGAGATATATAATGGCAGCATATGAGAAAGGAAATGTTTTATTCTCTTTCAAGTTGAAAACGCAAAATGATCCAGATAGCTTTTTCAGCAGTTATAAATACAGCGTGTTATTTTTCAACATCTATGAAAGTTAATTATTTCATCGAGTCTTAGAATTTGAATTTTGCATGGTAACTAATGAAATGGGTAAAGCAACACCGTACATACCCTGAGTGGCTGTTGGAGGTAGTTTGAGGGTATTGTCTAACTTCTCCCAAAGGTAAGTCGGCCGAGGGATGCCTTCCTCTGAGCTACAGAGCAGGATGACATCGCTGCCTATATCCTGGGATCCTTGGATTTGGCAGTGTGGGGCAGAAGGGGGAACTATAACAGGAAGAGTAAGCAACAGAGTACATACTTACTATGAGCCAGCTGCTGATGGAGGAGACATCAACATTCAGTGCACTGGAACCTCAGATAACAACGTTTATAGAACACACACCAGAAGACTCCCTCGTGAGTGCCTCCAGTGGCTAGTCAGGTACTACGCGGGTGCAGGGCCCACAACTTCAGCTGGCAGGATGCAAACACGGAAGAGGGGCTACACCCTTTCATTATGCTCTGAAGGAATCTTCTGCTCTTCGTTTTGCATTCCTTCCTCTAAAGAAGAAAGCTGAAGATCCTTCAGGCACACAGACTGCCTTTACAAACATGAGTGAGCACACCCATGTTCACAGCAGCATTATTCACGAGAGCTGAAGGATGGAAACGGCTCGGGTGTCAATGGATGGATGAGTGGATAAACAAAATGTGGTACATAGAAATTAGGGAATAGTACTCAGCCTTGAAAAGGAAGGGAATTCTGACACATGCTATAGCATGGATGAGCCTTGAGAACGTTATGCTAAGTGAAATAAGCCAGTCATAAAAAGACAAATAATGAATAATTTCACTTGTATGAGGCACCTTGAGTAGTTAAGTTCATACAAAACAGAAAAGTGGTTACCAGTGGCTGAGAGGAGAAGGAAATGTTGGTTAATGAGCACAGAGTTTTAGTTCCGCAAGATAAAAAGGGTTCTGGAGGGTGGCTGCACCGCAGCGTGAATGTACTTACCTTACAGAACAGGACACTTACACACTGGCTCAAATGGTAAGTTTTATGTCATGTGTTTTTTACCACAATTAAATTTTTTCATTACTGAAAGAAGCCACTTTCAGAAAAGATATTTCAAGGAAGAACAACCATTGGCCCTGCCAGCTACTCTCTGGATAAGCCGACCTTTAGGAGATTCTTCGTTACTTTACAAACAAAAACCAGACAGACCTACTTTATGCTAAATTCTGCTTCATGATGGGGGAAGTTAGAGTCAGGTACAAGTGTGTCTACTACTTGATCAGAATGCAATGGGCATTTTATAAGCATTAAGACAAATAAGGACACAACACATACAAGATAAAAAATTATTTAAGAAGAGTACTACAGGAAGAAGGTAGTACTTTTTAGTAAGAATGCAAGCAAATAAAAATATAAACTAAGCCCATGGCTTCGAGTCTCATGTTGGGGAATGTAGGAAGTGAAGTTTAAATCCAATGATGGTGTACTTGTAATGCTGATGACTTTTTGATAAATGTGTTCAACCTTTCAAAAAGGAATGAACAAATGCATAAAAGGTAAGTGCAGTAGACAGAGAAACCAGGAAGGGAAGGAGTGGGGAAAGACAGAATCATAAAAGCTAGTAGAAGGTAGGAAAAGTAAAAAATAAACCTCAGAGAATCCTACCTGCTGTGATGGGGTAAGCCAATCCCCTCAATTACTACCTTTGACATTGCTAATACCACACTACAAAGGAAGCCCAAAATAATTCTTTGAAGGTAGTGTTAACTACAAGATAAATTAAAGGCTTTTTTTCTTCTTTTAAAAATTGAAAAAATTAACTTAGATAATGTGGGAAGACAGTCACCTAAACTTATAGGTATAAACATCAGAAAAACACTGAAACTCCATTAGTACTCTACGTTCAGTACTCGAGTATTTTTAAATCTCTGTATTTAATAAAAATCTCTGCATAATTAAAAATTACACAATTTTGAATACACTACAGTATTTCTAAGATAGAAATCTCCAAACCGGTCCTTAGTTTTCTTATGTTATTTGAAGACTGGGAAAACAAGGCATCAAGCCTGTAGCACATTTTCACTCGAAGAAGGAAAATGGCAAAAAGCCCCAACACCGTTATCCTCAAGTACTTCAACAACAGAAGGGAAAAGGAAGGGCAAGAATTTGTCAAGGAAGAAGGGAAGAGATTCTGAGATGTAAACAGGATGAAGGATAATCAAGAGTGTCAGCCTTCTCCAAGTACCTCCCAGGTCTCTCAGAATGAACTGAACTTAACTGCATTTAGGAGGCAGCAGAAGTGAGAAATAAAACATGTTTAGAATGGACTTAATTTAGTATGAGGTAGTCTAAGAATACTGTATGATGGGAAAAGTACCAGTTTAAGACAAGACATTGTCTATGCCACCTTGAAAAAGGCCCTAACACAGTCTCGGTATTATGATGAAATTGATTATATGATTTATCATTCAAATAAGGATGTTTTTGAGAGTAAAAGGATGTATTACTGAGATTATGCCAGGACATAAGGTGTAAGCTGAGAACTGCGGGGAGCCTACTCAGTTTATGTAGAAATGCAGTAGTCATTTTTTCTCACATGTCCTGAAACTTATGCTTTGTACAAAAAATAAATGATTCTTGATTTAACTTGCTTTCAACAATAAGTCCTATCTTGTAATCACTGAAGAAAAGTGAGAGGCCATTTGTGATGGTGTTTTTTACCACCTTTCTCCACCTTCAGAACAAATCATTTAAGAAGCTTTGAGGCGCCACCAAAAGCGGTGAAAGGGATGGGAAGACCATGTGTAAAAGGCACAGAGACATGGAGTCCAGACAGGGCAGAGAGGAGAGGAGTCAGGGTAAGGATGCTAGCAGACTGTGAGTGTAGAAGGATGCTCCGAAGTAAATATGCTCGAGTACAGTCACAGCATAAGGAAAGCCAAGCAAGATGCCTGGAACATCCTGTCACTCACCTAAAACTGTGAGACCGGTGACCCCAATATTTCTGCCCCCTCTGTCTGGAAGGTTGTTGACCAAACACTGGTAGGTGCCTGTATCTGACAGCTGAGTGTTATTAATGAAGATAGAGACGTTGGTGGCCGGCATAGTGCCTGTAAATCCTACCCTACCATGGAACCGGGGGGCACCATCGAACATCTGTCCACCCTGGTACAGAATGACCTGGAAAAGAAAGTAAAATGAATAAATTGGTCACTACATTCCCTTCTAGGCACATAATACATAACATTATCTAGTAGATTGTAGACTGCACTAAACATTGGGAAACTTTCTCATCTTAGAGTTGTCACCAACTCTTTACACAGCACCAGTGCATAGGTGTATTTGGGATTCTAAATTCTTAAAGAATCAAATTAGAGTAACACCATATCCTTGTCTAACTCATCAGAATATAGAAGATGTTTTTAGTGCAATCTTACTATTAGCTCATAAATGTTTTTATTCAAATAATTCATTCCAAAATAAAAAGTTTAAAAAATTAGCACTGCCATTCTCATGCTTACCGGGTCACAAGATAACAGATCATAGTTACAGCCTGAATATAAATGAGTCATAAGAGGGAAGAAGAGATGCAGATCCATGATTGCTATTCTTATGTCAATTTGCATTGTCAAAGTTAACTATTCAGGGGAGAGGACTCAGAATGCTGCCGCAAAAGCCTCGTATGCTAAGAATGAGAAACTTGCTTCTATTTCAGTTCTGTCTGTAAATATTTGGGTAACAACATTCAGGTCTTTCTTGGCCTTTGAAAATGATAAGGTTGAACAAAATGACCTCAGAGGCTCAGTCTAATTAATTATAAAAATTCCATGGTTTGAAGAAACAAAAGAAGCTTCTAAGTATAGATATTTGAATTCATATCAGAAAATTTAGCTTATCAAGTATTTTTAGGTAGTTATAAGTTTACTGAAGCAGAAAAGCTTCATAACAGAAATAAATTATGTTTGAGAATAAATATGTAATTGTGGTTACAATTCATTAACTTTCTGAGCATTATTTTCAACAATGGGTAATACAAATTATGGGTCTTTTACCTGTAATTGACACAGTTTATTAGGTAGTAGCTTCTATTTTTGTGTACCTTAATTTGAGTCTCTTTGAAACTGGCTAGTATTCCTGGCTGTATTTATTTTAAAACACCTATGAAATTAAACAAATAAATCAAGTACTACTATCTAATGTTACTTCCTTAACATTAACACTATCTCTAAAACATACTCTCATCCACCTGTGTTACTGTTAGTCCCTTCCTGTCAAAGTACACTTTACTTTTTCTGTCTTGGTATTTCCTATCAGCAACACCTTTTGATAAAATTCCAGGTTCTTACATAAAAATCTCAGAAGGATTCTCCGACATCTGTTAGTTAAAAAAAAAAACATCTCTTAAAAAGAAGATAATCTCTTCTGATAGTTGACTACTACCACAGGAATAGGATTTAAAACAGTAAAGGCACACTGAACATGCCATCTTATCCTAGAAATCAAATATCACTCGGGATGCTTTCTTACCCACCTCTTCTGAAAAGATTAGTATTTGAGAGGGAGCAGGGAGTGGAAAATAACTACCTGCTCAGGTTGGTTAGCATTGGAGAGAGGAATGACCATCCAAATGACATTGAGGTTAATGAGGGCCGCGCTGGTAGTGAAGGTACAGGGCAGGACTGCCGTCTGGCCCCGGGCTACTTGGATACTCCCAGGGCTCTCAGACACTTCCAGGGAAGCAGCAACACCTGCAGAGGGAAGAACAGGAAGGTTAGATGCCTGCCCTTTCCTGACAGACCAAACCTCTTCAGGAAAACGCTTGTGTGTTTTCATTATCAGTAATGCAAACACACTGACATAATAGTCTTATGAAACAACTTCTGACCAGTCACGGACTTGAAATAATAAAAACAGTTCATCCCTTTATCTCTTAGAAACCACAAATGAAAAGATTCCAGCTACTTACTTTATTTTGTAAGACACTATCAGATATTTGGCCAGATTCAAAGAAGTGGGAGAAGCTGACTGATAAGGTTCGAACAAAATTTGCAATGGTGAGGAGGGATACGAAATAAACTGACGTTTTAAAGGGCCTCAATAGGAGCATACTTAAAATTAAATGCTTACATATTAATCTAACAAAATATGTGCAAGATCTAAACACTAATATCTATAAGATGCTGATGAAGGAAATCAAATAAGAACAAAAAATGGAGAAATATGCAATGTTAATGGATTAGAAGAGTCCATTCTCCCTAAACTGACCTATAGATTCAGAGCAATCCCAGTTTAAATCCCCATAGGCTTTTTGTAGCCTAACTAATTCCAGCACACATGGAAACGCAAAGAACTAGAATAGCCAAAATATTATTGAAAAGTAAGAACAAATTTGGAGAATTCGCACTATGTGATTTCAAAAGTTGCTACAGAGGTATAGTAATCAAGACACTGTGGTACTAGCATAAGGACAGACCACCAGATAAATGGCACAGGATTTAGAGTTCTGAAATAAACTTTATATTTATAGTAAAATGCTTTCACCAAAGGTGTAAGACAATTAAATGGGGGGGGGGGGGTGGGGAGTCTTTTCAGTAAATGGTGTTGGAACAATTAGACATTAATATGCAAAAAATTAACTCAGACCCTTACCTCACAGAATACACAAAAATCAACTCAAAAAGCATCACAGATCTAAACATAACAACTAGCTAAAACTTCTAGAAATAAACATAGGAGAAAATCTTTGTGACTGTGGGTTAGTCAAAGAGGTGTTAGATATGTCACCAGTACCATAAATCATAAAAGATGACAATTACAAACTTGGATTTTGTTAAAATTTTTAAAACCTCTACTTCAAAAGATTTAGTTATGAAAATAAAAAGCCAAGGGAAAAAAATCTAATTCGCATATCTGATAAAGGAATCCAATAACAGAATATATATGGAACTATTACAACTCAATAATGAAAAGACAACTAAATTTTAAAAACCATAAAATACTTTAATAAACATTTATTTCAAAAAGTAATAAGCACATGGAAAGATGCTCAACATTATTACTCATCTGGAAACTGCATATTAAAATCCCAATAAGATACCATTACACAGCCACTGGAATGGCTATCATCAAGACAAAACCAAGTGCTTACAAAAATGTAGAGAAACTAGAATCCTCGTCCACTGCTGGTGGGACTATAACATAATACAGCCACTGAGGAAAATAGTTTCAGTTTCTTAAAATGTTTACCATAAGCTTATTATACAACCCAGCACTTCCACCCTAGGAATCTACCCAAGTAAAGTGAAAATATATGTCACACAAAGACCATGTATGTTCACGGTAGCATTACCAATTACTAATTGGTACTAATTACTAATATCACTAATATCACATCCCCAAATATCCTATCAACTGGTTGGTGGATAAAATGTGGTATATCCACACAATGAAATACTACTCAGGAATAAAAAAAAACCACAAGATACTGACATAACATGGATGAGCTTCTCAAAAACATTTTGCTAAGTGGAAAAAGCCATATACAAAAGACTACACACTGTATGACCCATAGGTTATATGGAACTTTCTAGGATGATGGAAAACTTCCAAAACTGGATTGTTATGATGGTTGTACAACTCTATAATTTTTTTAAAAATAACTGAATTTTATATGTTAAATGTGTGAATTTTGTGGAATATATATTATACCTCAATAACAACTGTTAAAATTCAACAAAGAAAATAGTAATCTACCAGAGTCAAATCCTGGGAGGTGAAAATAAACTGTTATCTCTTCTAAAAAGAATGTCTGTCGCCTGGGTGGCTTAGTCGGTTAAGCGTCCGACTTTCGCTTAGGTCATGATCTCGCGGTTCGTGGGTTCGAGCCCCGCGTCGGGCTCTGTGCTGACTGCCAGCTCAGAGCCTGGAGCCTGTTTCAGAGTCTGAATCTCCCTCTCTCTCTACCCTCCCCTGCTCACGCTGTCTCTCTCTCTCCTAGAAATAAATAAAAATATTAAAAAAAAAAAAAAAGAATGTCTGTGCCCCTGGAACTATAGAACAGTATGGGGCTAAGAGGAGATTAAAATAGTCTAGGGAGGTCCAACAGAGAAGCTATTCTAATCACGAAAAATACATTAAGACCATGGCAGTATTTCAAACTGTTTTACTTTGAAGTGATATTCTCTCAATTCTCCAAAAAAGTAGCACAATAACATTTTGTTATGATTACAATTAGTTTAACAAAATAAATCTACATAACACCTTTTCTATAGAACTCCATGTTCTTCACATATAGTCTGGTGATGTTCTCAGGAGTTACATTTGCAGGATAAAATGTTTCAAAAAATAAGCCATCTGTGATAGGATACAAAGCAGTTGATAACATCAGGAAAAGGCCCTAAGTAAAATAATATTATGGAAAGTCTCAGTTTTAAAAAGGAAAACTGAAAGAACCTCAAGTGTTAAGAGGTTGACAGGGGAGGTTGATCATGGAACATCAATGAACAGGGGATTAAGCTACCTTCTCAGGTAGAAGTGGGCTAGGGGAATATATTTGTTACATGGTTTTAAGAATAAGTGTAGAATTCAAACTAGCAACAAAACCTGCATTCCTTCCTTCTCCAGGTAATACTCCAAGAAGTGAAGGGAATGTGGCCCCTTTATTTATTTTTTATATACTTTTTAAAATTCATGAAACAACCATATATCAGTGGCAAATCTAATATTTTTTTCTTTCATAGTTTATTGTCAAGTTGGTTTCCATAACACCCAGTGCTCATCCTAACAAGTGCCCTCCTCCATGCCCATCACCCGCCTTCCCTTCTCCCCTTCCCCCATCAGCCCTTAGTTTGTTCTCAGTATTCAAGATTCCCCCATCAGCCCTTAGTTTGTTCTCAGTATTCAAGAGTCTCTCATGGTTTGCCTGCCTCCCTCCCTCTCCCCAACTATTTCTTCCCCTTCTCCTCTCCCATGGTCCTCTGTTAAGTTTCTCCTGTTCCACTTATAAGTGAAAACATATAGTATCTGTCCTTCTCTGCCTGACTTATTTCACTTAGCATAACACCCTTGAGTTCCATCCACGTTACTACAAATGGCCAGATTTCATTCTTTCTCGTTGCTGTGTAGTATTCCATTGTATAGATAAACCAAATGTGGCCCCTTTAAACTATACAGAATAATGTGTACCTTCCACTTTTAATTCACGAATTTCAAGTTGAACTCACACAATCTTTCACACAAATTTTAAAAAGAAAAAAATGGCCAACATAAACTAAGAATAAAAGAGAAAGGTGTTGATGGAAAAAACTACCAAAATAGGTTAGGAGTTAAGTAAAGGAAGAGTAAACCCATAGGACAGGATGGGAGCTTAGGGGACGGGAGTAGGTCTGCTGGCAGAGAGCAAGCCGCTGGGCTGGTGGAAGCTATGGAAGACTGACTTCATCTACTTCACATGTTACAGAAGATTAACTCTGAAATCTCAAGTATGGACATGGCTATTGAAGAAATATTTGAGATAAGAAAAGTCTGACTTTGAAGGTGCAGAGATCTAGTTTGAAATCTGGCACTTTCATCTGCTTAGCTGTGTGGCCCCACGTAAATCATTTCATCTCTGATTCAGTTGCTTCCTCTGTAAAACAGGGCTAAATGCTCTATCACATCCTCATCAAAAGGGTATGATAATAAGGGTAGTAACAGATGCTGACAGCTGTTGATGACAGCCACCACTACGACTATTGCTATTAACATATACTATATACAACACGGACCATATGCCAAGCCCACGGTTAGCACTATTTACAAACATATGTGCATGTACACACATACATGCATACACACAAGTGCACACACACACACATACACATTCATTTCATCCACACCCAATCCTTTACTTAGTAACCTCCTACTCATCCTTCTTATCAGCTCATGTGTTACTTTTCACAAAAGAGCCTTTCTTGACCCCCCCACCCCCAACGCCAGTCTAAGTCAGGATCTCATAAAGCAATGTTCCTCTCATTCCAAACACTATCCAAACTTGTCATCATACTTTCATTAGTATTCATACTCATTTCATTTCATTCCTTACCATATCTTCACCAGTATACTTGAAGGTCCACTGAGAACTCCATTACTTTAAGCACATAATTAAGAACTCAGCAAACACATGTTACTGAATTGATCTAACTTATTTCCTTCAGTTTCCATGTAAGAGACCACAGTAGGGTCCAAAGAGAAACTTGCCAAAGGTCTTAAGATTAGGACCTGTGTCTTCCGACTTTAAATACGGTATGTTTTCTACTATACCAAACTCTTCCACAGATCACATCTGAGAAAACAAATGATGTTATCGCTTATATTAAGATGAGAGTGAAGAGATACTTCCTTAGCAATAAAACTGATACTGAGCGACAGAAACTCAATTTATTTGTAAATATATCTCTTCTACTCACAGTCTCTTATAGATTGGAACATTTAACATAAAAAGGCTGTTATGCTCTCTAGCTACCAGAATTCTCTATGGAACAGAAAGTCATCCAAGACCGTAAAATATCACATATTAAGATATCAGATACCAAAGCATGTTTTAAGACAAACTATCTTAAAGGACTTACACAAAGAAAATGGCTGAAAACAGGCTACCTAACTTTTACAAGTACACAAAGAATAAATGGATCAGAAGTGAACATCTGTGAAGAGACTCTAAGGAAGCTTCCTTGTTAGAGCCTGGTGCACTTAAGTCCCACCCCAATCCTACTCAACAACAGGGCCTACATTCCTGGGATGTGTCAGGGCCAAGGACATCTGAGAGTTTCCAGTGAATCAGAGATGAACACAAAAAGAGCTGGTGCAGGGTCATTTTAGATGCTGTCCTAGCAGGCTGTCTGAAGAAACTTCACTAGAAGGAAGCTGGGGGTAGACCTCTGACTTCCTAGGGGATGGACCACCAGCATTCTAGAAACTACGCATATATTTCTGCATATAAATTGAGATTTTTCTTGTTTTGCTTTATTTCTAAACTCAGAGTGATCAGAAAAATTGTGTAATCTGCTTATGTTTTCATGTAGGAAAAGAAGAACTGGATCTTGAATAAATATAAAGAGATCGGAATGACAAAGTTACACTGGAACGGCCTCAAAATTCCTATTTAACACATGGACTAAATTGAGTACTACTGAAAATTTCTTAGAAAGAGTAAGAATAAGGAGGGAAATGGGTATTTTTCCACATTTTAAATGATTTTTTTCTATTTTATTAAAAAAACAACTAAAAACCCTATTTCCTTTTAGAATGTATTCCCATGTTTGAAATTCTAGGCAGGAATTTAAACTTTAATGCTAACTATTAGATTAAAAATTCATTTAAAATACCTTCCAATTTGCAATATTTACATGAGAAATGTATAATTTAAGAGCTGTTTTGGCAGCATTTTGCAGGCTTGAATCTTTTCTTAGTACTTTCACCCAAGAAAAATTAAGTCAACTCATGAATTCTGAATGACTCTAAGCAATTAAATAAGAAAGACATAAAGCACATGGCCCTGTTTCCTCTGAGGAGCTGAAATCATAAATAACAGTTGTCTATACTCTTTCTTTAGGCCCCTGTTTCTCAAGATTTAAAACCAAAAAAAAAAATGCACATTTTTCTCAGACCAAGAATTACACGTTAGAGGAAAAGAAACCGGCAGCAAAGAATCCTTAGAAGTCTGAAGAGGGATCATCCACACTACATAGCAGCCAAGGGATAGACAAAGGACACTTCACAGTGATCTGCACACTCCAAGAACATGAAATGTCGCCTGCACACCCACCAGAGCTGGAGTTCAGGAGGAGGACTGGCCCGAGCAATCCTACTGAGATTTCAACAGAGTATTCAGTTCTGTCTGGGGAGAATGCACTCATGTTTCAGGATCAGCCCAACTGCCAGAACACTTCCCCCTGGGAATATAGTCAGCAAAGCATCAAAAGAATCGGATGGTATTTGGGGAGGACTATGTTGTCCCGTTGCCCAAAACATCAGTATCCACAGTCACAAAATGCTAATTGGCTTATATGATCCCCCTACAATTTCATAAGTGCTGTATCCTGCATTTAAAAAATTTAATATAAAATTCATTTAACCTATGCAAATTCAGTTCTGTAGCTCCAGGAGACTGAAATAAATTTCAAAAAATAAAGATTCCATATTCCTTGTTTTCTGAAGAAAACTTTGGAATAGCACAAGTCCCTAGTATTGTAGTGCTTTTTAAAACAAATCACTTTCTCTTTATATTGTACCCACATTTTCATTAAATAATCTACCATTATAATTATTACATGAATTTTCTAAACTGTCATCTGAACTAAAAAAATAATGTTTATATTAGTTGACATTAAATTATATTATGGCCATCAACACAGTACTAAACTAAATGAAGAATAAATATCTGGCAAATTTTATCAATGTAGATGGCTTCATTGTGCATTGGTCATCTGTATTAATCAAACTACAGGATCACTGGAAAGTCTTTACTTCATTTGATTCCATATCAAACAATATACTTGATTGTTGGTATATAAAGGCAAGCTACTGTAAACTCATATATCCTTATCTTCTGACTAAAGCACTGAATACTCCTACAGAGTCCATGAGTCATGGTATTACCGTACTATATTTCTATGGCTTTATAGTTCCCTTTCAGGTATTATTACAGTGCCTTCTCATTACCTTCTCCTTTTCAACCACAAACATTCCTTGAGGACCATACTAAGGGCAAACAGCATGCCAGGAGAACTGGGTATTGAAATGATTTCCTCAGAGAAGCCCCAGAGATGAGACAGAGGGACCCCAAAGCCCTGTACTGAACCAATGCTCATGTTCTACATTATCACTTTTCAAATAATCAAAAAGTATATACATCTATGTATTTGGCCCCTTCATGCCATGCCATATCTATTTTGTGGGTGACATTTCCTCAACAGCAGCTCCTAACACTTGACCAGAATCCTCTACAGTAAGTCTCCCATTATTATTGCCCTCTCCTAACTTCATATATCGCTTTGGAAACAGGTATTCTATTCCACAAGTAATTATCTTTACAGGGGTGGCCACAGCCCGACAAGGTGACAGATCATTTACAAACATATTTTGTTTGGCTTACATTATATGACTCAAATTTTTTAAATACTTTGAATCACTTACAATAATGCAAAACTCTAGATTACCAACTTACCTTGAAAAACTGTAAAAGTTAATAACATTGGGCCTGCATTCCACACAACTGATCACTGCTGCCTGTTAGACAAAGCATGAGTTCTCCACATTGTCGCGATCTCCATCACCCTTATTACTCTACAATATAGCCCCTTTTACTCAGTCAGGACACCCGCCTGCCTCCTGTAGGCATTTGTGTCTGCAATCCTTTCTGTAAAACTGAGTGAGTAATGTGATTATAACTAACTGTTTAAAGAAGCAAGCCACAAAGCAGAACCAGGTTTTGCAATGTTATGAGGGGACATGATGCTATGACAGCTACAACAGCCATAATTCCCTTCAAGGAAAGCAGAATGAGGCCATTCCTTACACATGGGTTACCATGTGTGTAACAGGACACAGGATCCTTGTGACACAGGATCTCATTCACATCCTGCCTACAAGTGATTGTACCAGGAATGGGCACCTGACCAAAACAGTCACCTATAGACTGGGCAGTTGTTTGTGAGGTAACTGTCATGAGATCCTTGTCCAAAGATATTGCCAAATACAGTGGTGCCTGGCAAATCCAGAAGGACCTTCCTTCTTGGTGGAGAGTTTGAAAAAGCAGCAGCATGTGAAGAGAAAAGAGCGAGGTCACTGACATAGGAATAAAGACGGACATTAAATAATGATGAAGGGATCAATTCATCAAGGACATAATAGTCCTGTGTATGTACCTAACAACAGGGCTTCAGAGTACATGAAGCAAAAACTGATAGAACCGAAAGGAGAAAAAGAAAAATACCAATCATAGTTGAGAGACTGGAACACTCTTCAGTCATTAACAATGACATAGAAGAAATTCATAGAATACATAAAAATTGGTAAAATACAGAAGGCCTAAACAATACTACCAATGAATTTATCATAACTGAGATTTTTAAGACACTCTAGAATACACATCATAGAATACACATTATTTTCTAGCACACATGGAACATTCACCAAGACAGACCATAGTCTGGGCTACAAAATAAACTTTAACAAATTTAAAAGAATTAAAATCATACATAGGGTGCCTGGATGGCTCAGTCGGTTAAGCAACCGACTTCGGCTCAGGGCATGATCTCACAGTTCGTGGTTTCGAGCCCTGCGTCAGGCTCTGTGCTGACAGCCAGCTCAGAGCCTGGAGCCTGTCTTCGGATTGTGTCTCCCTCTCTCTCTGACCCTCCCCTGCTCACACTGTCTCTCTCTCTCAGAAATAAATTTAAAAATTTTTAAAAATTAAAAAAAAAGGAGCATCCGACTTTGGCTCAGGTCATGATCTTGTGGTTTGTGGGTTTGAGCCCTGCATTGGGCTCTGTGCTGGCAGCTCAGAACCTGGAGCCTGTTTCAGATTCTGTGTCTCCCTCTCTCTCTGCCCCTCCCCACTCATGTTCTGTCTCTGTCTCAAAAATAAACTATAAAAAAATTTTAAAGAATTAAAATCATACAAAGAATGTGAATAAAATTAGAATTCAATAAAAACTTAAAAAATAATCAAATATTCATGAAAATCCACTTCTAAGACTTCATGTCACAGGTGAAATTACAAGGGAAATCAGAAAACATTTTGAACTCCATGAAAATGAACATGGAACATATCAAAATTTATGAGAAACAGACACTACTCAGAGAAAAACTAATAACATCTAAATGCTCATATAAAAGGCTTATACTCAACTTACGCATTCACCTTAGAAAGTAGAAAAAAGAAAAGCAAATTAAATTAAACCAAAAGCAAGTTAAAAGAAGGAAAGTAGAAAGAGCAGAATTTAATGAAAATGATAATAGAGTAAATCAATGAAATCAAAAGCTGGTTCTCTGAGAAGGTCAATAAAATTGATAAGTCTCTCAACAGTTCAAGAATGAAAAAGAGAAGATACAGGTATGAAAGAGGGGACATAGCCACAGATTCTAGAGACAGTAAAAGAATCATAAAGGGATATTATAAATAATTTAATGCTAACATGTTTGGTACACAGATGAAATTAACAAATTCCCTGAAAGAGACAAAGTACCAAAGTTCCCACTAACAGATATAGCCAGCCTGAAGAGGCCTTTGACCATTAAAGAAAATTAATTTCATTTGTATTTCAAAATCCTCCCACCAAGATAACACCAAATATCTTCACTGGTGAACTCTGCCAAACATTTAATGAAAAAATAATGCCAATTCTATCTATAAACTCTTCCAGAGGGGGGAAAAAAAAACATTCAGTTTATGAGGCTAGCTAACATTAATTACCCTGATACCAAAATCCAACAAAGACAATACATGCAAAGAAAATTACAGACTAACATCCTTCTAAACATAGACATAAAAGTCCTTAAAATACTAGCAAATTGAATCTAGCAATATACAGAAAGAATAATTAATCATGACAAAAATGATACTTACCCCAGGAATGCAAAGTTCACTCAATACTTAAAATCAATATAACTTACCATGTCAAAATACTATAAAAACTATATATATAATTTTTGATAGGTGCAGAAAAAGTGACAAAAGTCAACGTCTATTCATTATAAAATATTCATTACAAAAACTCTCTTCAAACAAGGAAGAGAAGCAACTTGCACAACCTGGTAAAAAGCATCTACAAAAACAAACAAACAAACAAACAAACAGATAACATCATATTAATGATAAAAAAAAACAACTCTTATAAATAGCTAAAGTTGTTTTCTTCTTAAGATCAGAAACAAGGTAAGGACGTGTGATCTCACTGGGTCTGTTCAAAACAGAGGCCCTAGTCACTTTACCAAGCCAAGGATAAGGAGAAAAAGGCATAAAGATTGGAAAGGAAAAAAGTAAAATTGTATTTATGTGTATATAACACAATCATCTGCATTAAAAATTCTAATAAATCTATGAAAAAGCAACAAATTCTATTTAATAAATCAGTTTAACAAGGTTGCAGAAATCAATGTTGATATACAAATACCAACTACATTTTTATATAGTAGCAATGAAATTTTGTAAATTAAAATTTTAAAATAATACCACTTATAATAGCATCAAAAAGACAAAACACTTAAGGATAACTTTAATGAAATATCTGTAAGATCTACTTACACAGTGAAAATAACAACCTTTTGCTGAGAGAAATGAAAGGGCCTAAATAAATGAAGAGATAAATCATGACCATTAATCAAGACTTCGACTGTTGTCAAGTCTCCTTGAAGTCATCTACTAATTTAATACAATTCTAATCAATATTCCAGTAAGCTGTTTTGTAGAAACAGTCAAACTGTTTCTAAAATATACATGTAAAAGCAAAGATTAAAGCAGACAAATTTTGAAAAGGAAAAAAAAAAGTTTGAGGACTCGCCAAACCTGATTTTAAAACATACTATAAAGCTAAGGTGATCAAGATAGTGTGGAGTTGTCATAAGATCAGACTCACAGAGAATCCAGAAATAGAACCACATGTATGTGGCCATTTTATTTCCAACAAAAATGTCAAGTGGGAAAGAATACTCTTTTCAAAATATAGTGCTAGAAAACTGGACCTCCAGATACAAAAATATTAGATTTACCTTTACCTTACACCTTTATAAGGTTAACCCAAAATGGATCAAACAGTTAAAGTTTAAGAGTTAAAACTATAAAATTTCTGGAAGGAAACACAAGAGAAAGTCTTCATGACTCTGAATTAGGAAAATACTTCTTAGGATACAAAATGCATGAATTATTTTTAAAAATAATAAATTAGAGTTTCAAAATTAACAATATACTGTTCTCAGAAAACATTATTAAGAAAATAAAAATACCAGCCATATTTGAGTAGAAATTACTTTCAAAACACATCAAAGACTTGCATTTACAATACAGACACAGATCTTACAATTCAGTAAGAGCTCAATTTCTTTAATGCACCATAGAAAATATACAAATGGGTAATAAGAACATGAAAAGATATTCAACTTCATTAGTCAAGAGGGAAATTAGAATCACAAGACGATATCTCTACAAGGAGTTAAGATGACAATACCAAGTGTGAACAAGAATGCAGAGTAACTTGAACTTTCATACCTTTCTGGAGGACTGAAAAGTACATATATTTGGGGATATTTTCACAGTTTCTAACAAAGTTAAATATGCACTTAACCATACTATCCAATAATTCCAGTCCTAAGTATTCATCCAAGAGATGCAAAAAAACAAAAACACCTATATGCAAATTTTCACAGCATCTTTATTTACAAGACAAAAAAATGGAAACTCAAATATCCATCAACTTACAGATGGATAAAAAAATTGTGAGAAACTACTCATCAACAAGAGAACACACTACCGACGCATGCAACATAACTATCAAAGCCACTATGCCAAGTGAAAGAACACAGAAACGAAACACTATATACAATATGCATCCATTTTTTAAAAATTCTATATAATGGGAAAGGTAAAAGTACAGGAGCACAAAACACAAAAGTGGTGCCTGGGGCTAGAGCTGAGGTGGAGAGGGTGAACGGCATGGAGAATGACCACACGGAGTTGAGATGAGCGAACACTTTGAAGGTGACAGAAATTTTCTACATCACAATTGTGCTGGTTATTAGAAGACTGCAAACATTGGTCAAACTCAACAAATTGTACACCTAAAAGTAGGGAGGGATTTTATTATATGTAAATTGTACCTCAATCAGTCTGATTTTTTTAATAAAAAAAAGAGGATGTTGGGAAGCTCCAGTATCACTGAAATGGCTAAACAAACAAGGTCAAGGACTAAACTTCTAGGAAGATATCCAAAACTGTGCCGTAGAACTGGCCTGAGGAGAAAACTGCTACAGCTGCCCCTGTCACCACACCCTAAATGCAAGAACCCTACTGCAATGACTAAGGATGTCACTTCTCCATCTGGCACTCTACCCTACAACACTCAGACTGCCGAAGCCACATTCTTCAGAGGTTATCCATGCTCAGGACAGAGGCCATTTCTTACTCTGTTCTCTTCCAAACCATGGTCTCAACCATGTGCATTTGACTGCAGAGCCAAAGTCCAAGCTACACAAGGAGCTGGAAACTTGAGTTCACACTTCTAACAGTGGGAAGTGGACTCATAATGTGGGAATTTCTCCAGATACAGAAACACTATTCAAAATATGATGGCCAGACATTAATAGGACAAACGTTGACTACAGCGAGCAGAAAGTGAAAACATTAAAAGCTGTTTCATTCTTCTCCCCTTTCCCTTCTAAGCCTATCTTTGTCAAGTCCTCTCTAGTTCCTAACCAAACATTTGAAACACCTTTCCAAGGTGGAAAGCTGAAACTACTGAAGACAACAGGCTTCCTGTCTCTCTAGTGAAAGCCTGTGTTCACTGAGGAAACTATACTGTGGGAGAGGAGCTGGGAGGGCCCCGCTTCGATCTTGTGAAAGAAGGGCATGGAAGCTGGCCAAGTTCCTGCAGAAGAGGGGACCCTTGCTCTACTTTCCTCAGAGGCCAAGGGTAATAGCAGTGCTTCAAAGAGGATGACTGCTCTGGACACTGGGGCCCTGTCATTCCAAGATTCCTTCTGCTCCGTGAGGCACAGAAGCTGCAGAGCAAGACTTCAAAGGGCCCTGCAGGTTCAAACGTGGGGAATGCAGCACTTACCCCATGGAAGACCAGCAGGGTCCCCCTAGTGTTTTGGTTCTGTAAGAGACCTAGCTGTTGGGGGCCCCAATAATAACTGATATTACATTTTCTGCCACAACGGTAAAAAGAGAGTCTCAGATTTGGATTCACCTTGATTTAAAGAAAACAGATGAATAGACATACCTTGCAAACCTTTGTGGGTCCTAGGAAGGATAAGTCTAATTTTAAAATAAATCTTAATGTCCCAAGGATTATATGAAGGACTTAAAAAAAAACCTACGTACTTTCAAATTCCAGAAATCCCTGTTTAGAGACAAGGCAAGGCAAGGGGACAGAAAACCGCCAGTCTATGAACTATGTTTTCAGTGTTTCAGGATTGCCTTTTATTACAGGAATAACCCTCTGGCCAAATTTGAACTTGCCAGTGACTAGCTGCTTTCAAGAGGAAAAAAATCAAAATTCCTTGCTGTTTAGTTTTCTAAAGAACTTCTGAACAGCTAGGTTTTAAACTTGAACAATGACTAGGGTAGGAAGAATATACTTTTCGTCCCTGGCTGAGTTTTGATTTGTTTTCTAAAGAAATTACAGTGTATGTTAGTTTATATTTTGGTAGGCCTTTCTGACATCATGACACTGTAACTGAATGCCAGTATCAGTCTGGCTAGCAGACTGAAGATTTATATTGGGAAACACTAACTAGAGTTTCCAGATGGCAAAAGGCCAAATACATGGCCTTTACTGTTAAATACAGCCATATACTCTCAACTTCACCACCTGGCTGAAGACAGCCTCACTCGGCTCCAATGAGCAAGCGCCAGTTGTTTAATGAAGCATTCATGTGATAAAAGAGGCTAAATCAACAAGTAGAGTAATTTATGAATAAATAAAGCCATCTGAAACCATCAGGAAGGATGTTATATTCCGAAACTAATTAAATTCTTTTTTTAAAAAATGGCTCCACTGAACTATTTTATTCTCAATCACCAATAACACTGCCTCCTTCCAAACAAAACACTATGTTTTTTAAATTCTCTTGATCTAGTGCATTTGTTTGTGTTAATATCAGTTTAAGTTTTAACTACTTTAAAGCACTGAAATATGTAAATAGGATCAAAAGAATGAAAAGACAACTTCCTAAATGGGAGAAAATATATGTAATATCATGTTAATTAATAAAGGGCTAATATCCAAAATACATAATGGACTCGTACTACTCAAGAGCGAAGGCACAAACAATCCAATTAAAAAACAGGCAGAAGATCTGAATAGACATTTTTCCAAAGAACACATACAGAAGACCAATAGATACATGAAGAGATGCTCAACATCACTCATACGGGAAATGCAAATCAAAACCACAATGAGGTATTACCTCACATCTGTTAGAATGACTATCATCAAATAGGCAAATAACAAGTGCTGGCAAAGATGTGGAGGAAAAAAAAGGAAATCCTTGTGCACTGCTAGTGGGAATGTAAACTGCTGAGGCCTCTATGGAAAACAGTATGAAGGTTTCTCAAAATCAGAAATGATCCAGCAGTTTCATTTCTGGGTATCTATCCAAAGAGAATGAAAGCACCAATTTGAAAAGATACATATACCTCCCCCTGTTCATAGCAGCATTATTTGTAAGAGCCAAGACATGGAAACAATCTAAATGTCCATAGATGGATAAATGAATGGATAAAGAAAAAGTGGTAGTGTGTGCGTGTGTGTGTGTGTGTGTGTGTGTAATGGAGTATTATTTGGCCATAAAAAATGAAACTTGCCAGGTGGACAACATCCATGGTCGGACCCTGAGAGCATTATGCTAAGTGAAATAAGTCAGAGAGAAAAGATAAATACCATATTAACTCGGTTATATTGAAATCTAAAAACAAAAATATTGAGCTCATGGATATAAAGAACAGCCTAGGGGGTGCCTGGGTGGCTCAGTTGGTTAATCTTCTGACTTCGGCTCAGGTCATGATCTCACGGTTTGTGGGTTCGAGCCTCACATAGGGCTCTGTGCTGACAGCCAGCTCAGAGCCTGGAGCCTGTCTTCAGATTCTGTGTGTCCCTCTCTCTGACCCTCCCCTGCTCATGCTGTCTCTGTCTCTGTCTCTTTCTCTCTCAGAAATAAATAAAACATTTTAAAAAATAAAAAAAAAAAAAACAGCCTTGTGGTTGCCTGAGGTGGTAGGAGCAAGCATGGAGTAAGTAGGCAAAATGGGTGAAGGGAGGAGAGAAGGTACAAATTCCCGGTTATAAAATGAATGCCATGAGGATGTCATGTACAGCATGGTGACTTTAGTTATTAATATTGAACTGTATATTTGAAACCAGGAGAGTGAATCTGTAAAGTTCTCATCACCTGAAAAAAAAGTTACAACTATATATGGTGAGAGATGTTCATTGGATTTACCATGGTGATCATTTCACAATATACAAATATCCAACCCTTACCTTGTACACCGGAAACTAATATAATGTGACGTCAACTACACCTCAATTTTTTTAAATGTGGAAATAGGGAGTTTGTTATGTATCCTGTTAGCTCTTACTAGTCTGAGAATGCAGAGAGAGGTAATATGGCCTCATAGTTATTCACTGACACAATGCATCTGAGTACTTTCCATGACCTTGCAGGCTCTGCTTAATCTGGCCTCTGCCTGTCTCTCTAGTCAGTCTTAACAGTACTTCCTCTCACAGTGGATTTTTCTCAGATCCAGGAATACACCAGGCTCTCTGGATTGGTATGGTTTATTTCCCTAGCTTGAAATAGTCTCCACTATCACACACTCACACACCCTCACACACCTCTTTCTAATTCCCACCAATCCTTCAGATTTCAAAATTTCTCTCATCCAAAACAGGTTACATTTCTCCTTTAAATGCCTTCACAGCACCATATACTTCCTTTAAAGTGCAATAAGTCTTCCTCCCCACAAGATTCTAAGAAGAAGCTACATGCTCAGGTCTTAGCACACAATGACCATAATATAGTAAATGTCCAATATGTATTTGATAATATTCATCAAGAATTCATCAAAAATCAACAAAGTGCTGAATGCACTTCCAAGCACTTTATTTTTGCCTAGTAACAAACATAACTGAAAGGCAATATGATTATTAATCATATTTTATACATAAAGACACCAAGGCCCAGAAGTGTTAAAAAAATTTTTCCCACATAAAGTTGGGATTCAAACCAGTGTCCAGCCTGACTCCATGGCATTCCTAACCTCTACACCATACACCCTCCTAATAAGAGTGGAAAGAGCACAAGATTTAGAATCCAGGGGCCACTACTTACTAGTTGTGTAACCTTGGTCACATTACTTAACTCTTGGATCCTTAGTATTTTTGCATTTTTATAAAAATTATAAAGACATCTACCTCCCAAGATAACTGTGAAGAAGTGTACATTAAAGTGCCTGGCAAAAAAGTTTTTAATAAAGAGTAATTGAATCTGATCTCAGGGAAATAACCCAAAGTAGTAATAAATAAGAAACAGAGAAGAAAGCAAGCAGTATATATGCACGTACATTCCTATAATTGTCTCAGTGGCATAAAACTTCTCAAGAAAATTATGGTCACATGCTTATTCTGATGCATACCTACAGTTGTGACTTTTTAAATTACTAAGAGATGTACAAAGCTATTTATGCACACGTTTAAGAGAAATTTTCTTTTGGTATGTGGGTTAGTACACACCTACACCCTCCATGCCCCTACTTTTAAGGCCAAAAGACTGAACACTTTCCTATGACAGGAGTGAAATTAAAAAATGAAAGGTCAAGTAAAAAATATAAAAGAACCACTAGAAAACAAATAACTGGCAGGAAATGAAAAGATAAATCTAAATGAAACCAAAGATAGTATAGGAAGAGTATAAGCAAGAAAAGAATGGGGAAGATAATGGGGATAGAAAGCCCTGCATTGTTGACAGCATCTGATCTGCCGATTAATGTTATTTCTAAGCAGATTAACCAAATCCCAACTGTTCTACATCAGGTCCTTTCTCTAAGCTTCTCCTCCCTCCTATCAGCAAATAAAGAATAAATACAAATTTTAAACAAATAAAATAGAAGGAAAAACCCACCCCCCGCAAACCAGAAATGTTTTAAGTGGACAATTCACCTGAATAGGTCTATTCTTTCCTTCCATTCTGTGCCCATACTAAAGTGACAGAAGGGAAAAGTGGAAAAAGAGGAGAATTAGCTCCTCTGTATGATGTTTTAAATAGCGCCTCAAGCCATGAGGGCATAAAGAGAGCTGGCTGGGCTGTTATTTCTGTCCCAGATGCAGAAAGAACTTTTAACCTTCTGATGCTTCTCCTTACCACAGCCTTCTCCATGGCCACCATCAAACTGCAATGGGAAGAAACAGAAGGGAAGATAAAAAATATACATGTGATACATATACGCACATATATAAATCCAGCAAAACTACTGGATTCAGTAATGGTTTTTTAAAAATCATAAACTCCTCTGAAATCTTATATTGTTGTGGAAGACAAACCCCTAAAAACCAGAATTAAGCAAGCACAGTATACTTAGTTTTTTTCCATAGCACTTATATCTGCTAACGTATTTATAGCACTTTACAACAGATTTAATGTCTAAGATGAGCCTATTTTACTCACAAACAAAAACAACAAAACAAAACAAAAACAAAAAAACACACAAAACTTTTGAGGCCTAACAGATTTCCAAGTGTTTGGTCCAGAAGAATGGGCTTCACATCACCTATTTTTCCTAAATAACAAGATTGTTACAAGATTGCAACTTTGTACCCAATGTACGTTATCCTTCTGGTAGAAAGTTTAAAACTAGGAAAACTAGAAAGGTCATTCCCAGTGACAAGGACAAGGCCTTTTCTTCCAGGTAAAAGTAGCAAGAAAGGGCTATCTATGGTCTCTTTTTGGATACTCCTTGCCCTAGTTTTTGTCACTGTCCCCCTGTTTTGGCTTAACTTTGATGTTTAACTACAGGATCAATAAAAATGCATAAAATATACATTTCAGCATGAAGAGGTTGTGCAAGCAGGCAGGTATGAGGAAGCATGATTCCATCAGACAAGCACAGCATACCCCCACCCCAGCATCACTTTATAAAAAGGAAAAACACCCCGTAGGGTGACAATGACAACATTAGATGGATGGGTCTTCCCCTTCAGGACTTGCTCTTTTGAGGGAACAACTATTACAGACCTCATTGATTCCATTTCTAACCCCTAGGTGCCCAGACACCATCTCCAAAGGTGCTAAACACCTGTGAGAAGCCTGACCTAGAATCCAGAAGGCCTTCCCAGTGGGGGATTTTGAGAGGCTCACTGCTAACTTATTTATTACATATTATGGTGGCCTTGGTTCTCTCACCAAATGGTGAAGTATTATGGCCTGAGCTTGTACATTTACAACCAGTAATTTGAAGTCACAGGATGATACATTTTTATGGCTCCATTTATTAAAATTCAGGGAAAGAACAGACAGTAAAGGATATGGATACAACGGGTTAAGTGGAGAAGAAATGCAGGAGGAAATATTTTGATGACTGGTGTATTGTTAATAACTGAATGAAAAAGAATGCACTTCTTGTCAGGAGTGGGAAGGGAAGTGAGGCCAGAACACCTCACCGTGTGAGGTGTGTGTGTGGTGGTGTGTGTGTGGTGGGCAGGGGAGGCCGGCTGGGAGGAAGCAAGGAGGCACTGGCTGGGGCAGGGCTGGGAGCGCTGGGAATCCCACTCTATGCTTCCACCTCAGGTACAGGTTCCTTTGCGCCAGGCCTACTGACTTTCACATTCATTAATCCAGGCAGCTAAACAAATGCCAGGCACAGGTAAGAGTGGCAAACATAACTGACAAAGTTTCTACCCTCACAGAACCAACAATCTAGTGGAAACTTAAAAGTTAATCATTTAAACACAGTGGTGATAAACTTCATGCAGAAGGTACACAATTTTATTTCTCTTTTCTCAGGATGAGGTACTTTTGATTGTGAGGTTTGGTTTTAATTTGGGAGGCATTTCTCTAATAAATTTGTCTAATTCTGGAACCAGCAGCCTGTCAACTGACAGCTGAGTCCTCCTCAGGCCTCAGGAAAATTAACACGGAGCCAAGGCTAGCTGGTGGTCTGTGACTGACCCACAGGGCTCAGCGGGTGAGCAGAGGAGGCAACTCTCCCTTGGAGCCTAGGATTCTAGGATCTGAAGGGGTAGAGGGCCCATGTTCTCCCACTCTGGCTACTGCTCCTTCAAGGCTGTCTCAGTTCACAGAGGATTTCAGCTGAATTCTGATCACACTGATGCTCAGAAGCTCCGATAGGCTGGTGGAGGGATGTTTTCTTTGGCACAAGAAAAAATGATGTAAACTGAAGACACCAGGCGGGGAAGATGGAACTTTCTGCACAGCTGCCACTTCTATGTGCAAAGTTTTAGCAGCTCCCTACTAGAATCTGGCTGACAGTTTGAGAGTGAACGTACTTAGTTCCACTCCAGTCACAATAAAAAAAAAGCTATACACAACAAATTATGTGTTTCCAGCAACTTCTGAGTAAAAGGGCTTTGAAAAGTGTAAAGCAGTATCAAATTTAAAACATCTACTTATACAGTATCCATAATACCTTCCTTCCACATGATTTTTAAATTCTCTCCTTTCTTCCTCTCCCCAAATACCTTCCAACCAGAGATTAGAAGCAGCAGCCATAAACTCTGACTGCTTTTCTCTGTACAATGGACACTCTTAAGTCCTAATCCCAAAAGGGCCATTTTGCCAGCATCCTTTGAATCTTATAATATTCTGACTTAATCCTTCCAAACAATTAATTCAAGGGCTCTTCAGCTGTCTGCAGTTTTCAGATCCAGCCAGATGAAAAGAGACTACCAGGTGCAAAATGGGTTGCAACAAATAAACAAATAACCCCTGCAGAGGCATCCAACAAACATATGTATGTAACATTAGGAGAATCCAGGGACAAAACCAGCTGTCCACACTGGACACCAACAAAACAACAGCATTAATAGGGGTGCCTGAGTGGCTCAGTCATTTATGTGTCTGACTCTTGGTTTCTGCTCAGGTCATGATCTCACCATTGTGAGATGGAACCCCGCATCGGGCTTTGGACTAGGCATGGAGCCTGCTTGGGATTCTCTCTCTCCCTCCCCTTTCCCCCTAACCCCACCTCTCTCTCAAAATAATTAATTAAACATTAAAAAAAAGAACACCATTAATAAAGTTTCATGAAGAAAGTAGCTATTGAGCGAAGGCCTATGAGAACAGTTAAGATGACCACATTACCCACAATTTTTAGAGTTAAATTTTTTTTAAATTTTCACATTTTTTCCAAAAAAAAGCAAAACAGAGAAGTGAAAGGTCACAGGTCTGTCTTCTTTGGCCCAGTTTCCTAATGAAAATATCCTCAAAGTAACCATCTGCTTCTCTCAACTCCCCTTTTCCCTTGAAGACGGCCTCCAGTGAGGACACCACCTCATCTTCTAGAGAAGTGATAAAGAGGGAGATGACACAGAAGCCAGAGGTTTAAACAAGCCACAAATGGAGTCATGCACTCCTCAATTACGAAGACTCTCCTCTGGTACTTGTGACATTCTAACACTACATTTCAAGGCGTGCATGTGTGTACATAAAACACACAGAAATGACTGAAGATGAGAGTTGCATCACATAAGCAGCTCAATTTAAAATTCACTAGTTGTTCCACTTACAAGAATTATTTTCTATTTTTTTATTAGGAACTGACATGAATAGCCTTATCCAGATGGCCACATAGCAACATCTAACCCGTAAGTACTATTAGACAACACTGTATCTCTTCAGGCTCCAGAATTGAGATTAGAGTATGATCTGAACACACACACACACACACACACACACACACACACACACACACGTCAGTAAATATCTATGAGATTTAACAAAAACTAAAGTGACAACCTCTAACCAATCCAGTAGTCAAATGGTGCACTTAGTGAGTTAGTGGTTACCTCCAAATAAAACAGTGGTTTACAACTAGTTTCTATATTTTATAAATTGAAGCTTATAGGAAAAAAAGGCACGTGAACTGTATAGATTGCTTCAATCTTACCATATTTACTAGCTTTCATTTCTAAGTTGTATTTGGCTGAGGGTACCACCTTGTAATCAGTATTTCTACTCACAGTGAGTTTTCTATTCCTGAGTGAATCAGTGAGCCAAACTACGTTCAGAAATCAAGTCAATGACCAGAAGGCATTTGTCGTAATTGCTCTCTTGTTCTGCTTTCATTACACATCTCTTTGAAAGTCTTTATTTTAGATGGTTTTATGTGTCACCCTGAAGATTCCAATTAGTCAACAGGTGAAAAAAAATGGGTTATTGTCCCAGAACCATAAATAGGTGAGAAAGCTTTGAAAAAAAACATACAAAACTAATCACAAAAAAAAGTACTTAACAGAGCTTATAAATTCTTTCACTTTCCTATAAAAATATAGGTTTAAGATAAATCTTAGAGATTAGATATCATTTTAATTTGGGGGTTTTTATTTGAAGTATTTCAGAAGGTTAAAAGGGTGGAAAATGACCTTAAATATTGAATCCAATCCCTTTGCTTTTTTTAAATGAAAGCAACTTTCTCCCACAACAGGAAAGTCATTGGTCTGTAACCACAGTTAGTGTCAGTCCTTAATCCCCAGCCGAGTGTTATTTTCACTGTATCAGATCTGTTGTACAAAGGACAGAAACTCAAATATCTAGGAATAAATCCCTAGTATTTATGAATAGGAAGCTTGAAATTTCTGTTTATCTTTTCTACTGTTACTTACTCCATTATTCATTTAAACATTTACCAAATGGTGGATGATGCAGAAAAAGAAAATGACTCTGAAATCAATCCACTCTAATAACTTTTGGAAGACTTAGTTCTTTTAAATATTTTGGATAAAAGAGGTTGAAATTATAGAAGTGAAATTGCAACTGGTGATTTAAATAATTTGATTTATCTATGTTTTATGTCTCCCTACCTTTAGTATTTTAGGCCACAATCCCCATGAAAACTCAATAAATATTCTCTAAATTAGAAAATCAAACATTGGTGCTAATGTTTCTGCATGAGTACAAACTAAACTTCAATAGCTTTAAAAATTTACTCAGTCATAGGGAAAATACCTAAAAGATATTTGACCACAGTTATTTCCAGGATGCCATCTTTGTGATAATTTGATGCACTATATAAAAAATGTAAACATATTTTTAAATTAGTGGAATATTATGAGTTAAATTAGATTTTTTAAAGTGTAAAGCATAAAATATCTAAATCATGTACCACAGTTATGTACAGTTAAAGCTCGTGACATTAAGTATAAGTTCTACAGAAAACCTACAGGTAATTTAATAGCTATTTAAGAATTAGAAATAAAAGTATTATCATGGTGAAAACATCACCTGGTCATTGTATAAATGAAGCATAATGGACGGTTAAAATAATATGCCATTGAATAAGGCTGAAGACATAGCTGAAACAGTTAGGTTAAGAAAGCTGCCTTCCAGGATCGCAGTGGTGGTTCAGCTCCACACAGCAACCAACATGATGCACTACATTAATAAAAGAAAGGATAAGAACCACAGGATCCTCTGAGTAGATGCTGAGAGACCGTTTGAAAAAGCATAACATCTATTCTGATTAAAAAAAAAAAAAAGAAACTCAACAGAGTAGAACTAGAGAGAACATACTCAACATAATAAAGGCCATATATAAAAGCGCCACAGCTAGTATCTCCTCCATGGGGAACAACTGAGATTTTTTCCTCTCAGGATCTGGAACAAACAGGGATGTCCACTATCATCACTGTTGTTCAACACAGTACTGGAAGTCCTAGCCTCAGCATTCAGACAACAAAAAGAAATAAAATAAAAACAAAAAGAAATTTGTCCATCCAAATCGACAAGGAAGAAAGTCAAACTTTCACTATTTGCAGATGATATGATACTCTCTATGGAAAACCCCAAAGACTCCAACAAAAAATTGCTACAACAGATGCATACATGAATTCATCAAAGATGCAGGATACAAAATCAACATAACAAAAATCTGTTTCATTTCCATACACTAATAATGAAACAGCAGAAAGAGAAATCAAGGAATCAATCCCTTTTACAATTACACCAAAAACGCTAAGATGTCTAGGAATAAACCTAACCAAGTACATAAAAGTTCTGTACTCCAAAAACTACAGAACACTGATGAAAAAAATTGAAGAGGAAACAAAAAAAGGAAAGACATTCCAAGCTCATGGATTAGAAGAACAAATATTGTTCTTACTAATGTCTATAAAATGTCTACCCAAAGCAATCACACATTTAATGCAATCCCTATCAAAATACCACCAACATTTTCTGCAGAGCTAGAACAAACAATCCTAAAATTTGTATGGATCCACAAAAGATACCAAATAGCCAAAGCAATCTTGAAAAAAAGAAAAGCAATGCTAGAAGGCATCACAACTCTTTTTTTTTTTTTTTTTTTTTTTACAAATAGTTTATTGTCAAATTAGTTTTCTTTTTCTTTTTTTTTTAATATTTTTATTTCTTGGAGAGAGAGAGAGACAGCGTGAGCAGGGGAGGGTCAGAGAGAGAGGGATACAGAATCTGAAACAGGCTCCAGGCTCTGAGCTGGCAGTCAGCACAGAGCCCGAAGCGGGGCTCGAACCCACGAACCACGAGATCATGACCCAAGCAAAAGTTGGACGCTTAACTGACTAAGCCACCCAGGCGCCCCCACAACTCTTGACTTCAAGTTATATTACAAAGCTGTAGTGATCAAGACAATATGATATGGGCACAAGAACAGACACATAGATCAATGGGACAGAATAGAAAACCCAGAAATGAACCCACAACTATATGGTCAATTAATCTTTGACAAAGCAGGAGAGAATACCCAATGAGAAAAAGACAGTCTCTTCAACAAATGGCATTGGGAAAACTGGACAGCAACATGCAAAAGAATGAAATTGGACCACTTTCTTATACCATATACAAAAATAAATTCAAAATGAATTAAAGACCTGAATATGAGACAGGAAACCATTAAAATCCTAGAGAAGAACACAGGCAGTAACCTCTTTGACATTGGTCATAGCAACTTCTTACTAGATATGTCTCCTGTAGCAAGGAAAACAAAAGCAAAATAATTGGACTTCATCAAGATAAAAAGCTTTTGCACAGTGAAGGAAACAATCAACAAAACTAAAAGGTAACTACAAAATGGAAGAACATATTTGCATATCAGATAAAAGGTTAGTATTCAAAATATATAAAGAACTTCTCAAACTCAACATCCAAAAAACAAGTAATCCAGTTTAAAAAAAATAGGCAGAAGAGGTACCTGGGTGGTCAGTTGGTTAAGCAGCCAACTTCAGCTCAGGTCACGATCTCACAGTTCATGAGTTCGAGCCCCGCATCAGGCTCTGTGCTGACAGCTCAGAGCCTGCTTCTGATTCTGTGTCTCTTTCTCTCTCTCTACCTCCCCTGCTCACACTCTGTCTCTCTGTCTCTCAAAAATAAATAAACATTTTTAAAAAAATCTTTAAAAAAATAGGCAGAAGACATGAATAGACATTTTTCTAAAGAAGACACAGTAATGGCCAACAGACACATAAAAAGATGCTCAACATCACTTATCATCAGGGAAATGCAAATCAAAACTACAATGAGGTATCACCTCACATCAGTAAGAAAGGCTAAAATTAACAATACAGGAGGGTTGCCTGGATGGCTCAAGCAGTTAAGCATCTCACTTCAGCTCAGGTCATGACCTCACAGTTTGTGAGTTCGAGCCCCACATCAAGCTCTGTGCTGACAGCTTGGAAACTGGAGCCTGCTTCAGATTCTGTGTCTCCCTCTCTCTCTGCCCTTCTCCCACTCAAGCTAGCTCTCCCTCTCTCTCTCTCTCAAAAATAAACATTAAAAGTTTTTTAAAAATACAGGGAACAATAAGTGCTGGTGAGGATGAGGAGAAAAAGGAATACACTTAACACTGTTGGTGGGAATGCAAACTGGTGCAGCCACTCTAGAAAACAATGTGGAGCTTCCTCAAAAAGGTAAAAATAAAACTACCCTATGACCTAGCAATTGCACTACTAGCTATTTACACAAAGGATACAAAAATGCTCAAAGGGACACATGTACCCTGATGTTTATAGCAGTATTGTCAACAATAGCTAAACAACGGAGAGAGCCCAAATGTCCATCGACTTATGAATGGATAAAGATGGTGTGTGGGGTGTGTGTGTGTGTGTGTGTGTGTGTGTGTATACACATACATACATATACATATATATAAAAAGGCATATTACTCAGCCATGAAAAAGAATGAAATCTTGCCATTTACAATAACATGGATGGAGCTAGAGAGTATTATGCTAAGTGAAATAAGTCAGAGAAGACAAATACCATATGATTTCATTCTTACGTAGAATTTAAGAAACAAAACAAATAATATGGCAGGGGGTGAAGAGAGAGAGGCAAACCGAGAAATTCTTTATTACAGAGAACAAACTCAGTTATCAGAGGGGAGGTTGGCAGGGGAGGATGGGTGAAGTAGGTGATGGGGATAAGAAATGCACTTGTGAGAAGTGCCAGGTGATGTATGAAAGTGCTAAATCACTAGATAGTCACTCTACTGGCAAACAGAGTGGTTCCCAGGAAGGAGATGGTTATATCAAAAGTCTATGGATGAACTGTGGTCATTACGGGTGTTCCAGAGATAGTAGGGGGCATGAGAGGAGTTACTAAAGGCTCTGTAGCAAAAAAGAATCCTAGGGTGAGAAGAGGGCACTAGTGGAAGGTCCACCGTATTGAATGTGGACAGATTTTAGAGCATTTTATTATATGGAGTTCCATTCAAGTAGCAGCATAAACCGAAGCAATGTTAATATAAAATATGTTGTCTCCCAAAGCCAAAAAGACCTGAAAGATATTGAGCCCATTTTAACATTTGTGTGTGATAAAAGGGTCATTAGCTGTTTCTTGACATTGGGGATGGAGTTGCCCCCAGACTGCCAAACAATGTTCAGTAATTTAACAAAGGTAGAAGGGCCCTTCACTTTGTGTGGGGTGAAGGCTCATATCCTTTGTGAATATTAGTATGTTCTGAGTGAGTTTGTCAAGTTAATCTCCCTGGAGGAAAGGGTCATCACTGTAATGTCGCCCCTGTGCTTCTGGAGAAAGCTGGATCTGGTTAAGATCTTGCTAGAAAGATTATATGCAATAATAGGGCTACTGGACAGCTGGGGTGGGTAGAGGTGTATTGTGTCCCTTCAAAGATGCAGGCAGACTGCTGCTGTAAGGGTTGAAATAGGCTCTGAACTGAACATATCAGCCAAATCTATAACTGCAAAGTTTACCCATTGCCGATTAAATGGTATCAGCAATTTTGATAATATTGGGTAGGATGCTGTAATGGAGGGGCGCCTGGGTGGCTCAGTCAGTTCAGCGTCCGACTTCACCACAGGTCATGATCTCATGGTTTGTGGGTTCGAGCCCCACGTCGGGCTCTGTGCTGACAGCCAGCTCAGAGCCTGGAGCCTGTTTCAGATTCTGTGTCTCCCTCTCTCACTGACCCTCCCCTGCTCATGCTGTCTCTCTCTCTCTCTCAAAAATAAATAAATAAATAAATAAATAAATAAATAAATAAATAAATAAATAAAACATTTGGGAAAAAAAAAAGAATGCTTTAATGGATAAGATTATTGTATGAAGGTTATGGTAACCGACTCTTAGGCACTGTTCTTTCTTTCAAATTTAAGAACGGGTCAAATTGTGCTGTTAAGTGGAGAAAGAGTGGGAATAATTACCCCTTCTCTATAAAGATCTTATTTATGGGTTTTAATTCTTGAAGACTCTATTTCAATTTACATTGGGCAATATTAACTATTTTAATCATGGAGTAGGGAAGAGGTCAAGGGAGTCCCATGTTTCCAAGTCTATTCTAAGTACCAAAGATGTAGTTTAATTTAATTTATTACACATTGAGGTCAAAACACCCTCAAGAAGTGCCTTCTTGTCTTTTTGTTACATAAATTATTTTAGTACACTTTGGCTTTCCAATTGAGTCAAACTGTAGACTTCTGATTCAGTACTTTGTTACCTCTCCATATATCCAAGTATTTGTTTGCTGGGAGTTTTTTTGGAGATTACTACATATACTGCAGGGAGATCCTCTCTACCCTGCTCATATTTATAAATTTCTACCTCCAGAGGATCTCAAATAAGTATCATCAGGACTAGGAACCCGCGGCAATGATGTTTTAGTTCAGTCAGCTTTGAACTAACCCTTTGGCTTTGCCACAAAGTGTCATGGGTGTTTTTCTCTACAGTCTTGAGATATTTGGGATGCAGCTAAACTAGTGCTTAAAGAGACCTTTATAGCTCTAACTGCTTGTTGTTGCTATAATCAGAAACAAAATGCAAGAACAATAAATGTTCTTTAAATTGATGGATTAGCAAGAAAGACTATGTACCAAGAGTAAATCCATCCAACCCTTATAAATAAGATAAAATTAGCTATAATTTAAAGTTTTGATATAAAATTTGTTTAGTATAACACACACAGAAAATTGTTCACATCGCAAATACGAGTCTTTGTGTACTTCAATTCTGGAGAAGGGATGTATTCATTTTTCATTTCATCAATTAATCTGAAGCTAATTTACCACTAAGAGTTGATGGTAATCCTCAAACTCAAGGTTTAAAATAAATTACATGACGTTAGGGAGGTGTGGGGACAGTCACCAATGCAAAAGCTTAGGAAAGAGAGCAAATATAAAGAATGAGTCCTCTATTTATTGAGTCAGGAATAGAAATACAGCTTTGTTAAGAAAATAGGTAATTCTGCATGATACATATAATATTTGATGTCACAGCTCTTCCTAAAGAAATCATAGCACATATACACACTCCCACTGCACTCTATGCTTTCTTTGTTTAAGGAGAAACACATGGACTCTGCCATGGATGGCAAAGAGATATAATCCCATCCACTAAGGAAAAAAGCTTTAAGGGATTTGATATGTTCTATCAACCCACCACCACCTCAAGTTTCCTCAAGTTTTAACATAGTGAAAATTCTTCAAATCATCATCTGATCAAAAGTATGCTATTTCCCATTATACATGGTAAAGCAGTACAAGCAACAGCAGATATTGATCACCACCATGAGATACAGTACCATTAGGACACAGTTAAAAAAATTTCTATAGCAATTAAGAATACGTAAAGGTTAAAGTTTCACAGTGATGTACTTCTCTTAGTGGGGGGAAATAAACACATACAGACACATATATACTCCAACTCAATTTTCTCCATCATCCCTAGGAAGGCACTAATAATGTGTCCTTTAAAGTTTGGGAGCAGGGGGAACCATCCTTATTACTCTCCTACAGAACTTTATCCTCAAACTGGAGATCCACCTAGTGTCAGAAGCCTAAAGTCACCAAACAAAGAGCTTTTTAAAAAATAATTCAAAAATAAACTTATAAACTGCTGCTACAGAGTGGATTAGCAGCAGGGAAACAGCTTCACCCAACTCCACACTACCATGTACTACTAGTCTACTGCCTTTGGTTCGGCCATCCCTCACCATGGTATATATACAAGATTGTAGACAGCAACGAGTGAATATTTTTATAAGCCATCAGATCATCTCTATCTGATATGACTTCCCATAATGATGAAATGTTCTATAATCTGCACTATACAATATGGTAGCCACTAGTCATATGTGGCTATTAAGCACCTAAATTGTAGGCTGCATAACCAAGGAATGGAATGTTAATCTTAATTAATTTAAAAGTAATAGCCACATGAAGCTAATGGCCAACAACTGGATAGCAGGGTTTTCCATTCTTCATCTTTTTATGGAACTAAACTACTTATCATGCATGTATTCCGTACACCAGCAACTGCAAACTGTTGATAAATGGATCAAATGTGGCTGGAAAATGACTTTGGTTTGGTGATCAGGGCACGTTTTACTTTTAATGTAAATTAAATACTTCTAGACAGGGTATTTACCAGTTGACCATTAAATCTAACATTTCTTGTTCTAAGTTCTTCACATGTATTAGCTCGATCTTTACAACCTTTATGTAAATACTATTATAACACACTGTTTTCCCCGGCTTACAAATAAGAAAAGTAAGGGATAGGGTTAAATGATTTGCCAGCTTACTACTGATAAATCATAGAGCCAAGTTTTTAATACAAAAAGTCTGGCTTCTGAGTCCATGCATGCTCTTACACCAGGCTCTCCACTCCTTGACAGCTAGCTTTTTTCTTCCAATCATTTCTAACCTCACAAGCAATATATTTCAAACATAATTTCTGCAAAGTAATTACTAGTCTCTGCTTCACCCTTGTTTTAAGGGGTGAAAGTAACTTCTACATTGAAACAGCAGCCAACTACTAGCAAAGGTTACCGTGGAAAGTGCTCTGTCTACAGGCAGAAAAAAAGAAGAGAGCTGATTTTGTTACCAATGTGAGCAGGGGGTCAAGTAACCAGCATTCCTTTCTCTATATCCAAGAAAGGACATCACCCTCTAAATTTCCTTATCCTTCCTACTGTCTCTGGGCTACTGAACCTCTTCCAGGTTTCCACTTTGACTAAGAAGCCATTAGCAAAACAATCTAGGTTTACAGCAGCTGCACACCCCTCCTCTTAAATTCAAAGATGCTAAAATCCAAAAGTAGAAATTCAGAAGAAAAGGAAATCCTAAACTTAACACTGCTTAGTCTACAATCACTTGCAAATCATCTCTTTTCTTCTATTTCTTAGAATCACAGACATTGCCACAATGTTCTCTATAGTATCTCGTTCTCTATACTATTTCACAGATGACCTTTAAAAAATTCAGTCGCACTAAAGAAAGGGTTAAAGTTCACAATTCACATTGCCAGTAATGAAGGCCATTGTTGTTCCTTTATAAAGGAAAACAAGAAATAAATCAAAGCTGACAAATGTGGCAGTAAACCAGAATCCAGAAGCTGTCATAATTACCATCATTGTGGCCACCAGTCATGCTTTAGCAGGAAACACGACGGGTTATGTCAGCCTATTTTGTGACTAAATTTGGTAGTTTAATCTCTCTCTTTTCTTACTTTATCACAATGTACTCAGAGATGACTTATATGAGGACTATGGCCAGGAATCTTCTAGTCATGCATTTCATTCATCTCCAACTTTCCTTAATCACTGGAAAAAAGCAAGGATGAAGTTATAAACAGCAACATAAAGAAAATCATTACAAAGGGATACATGCAAATTCACTACAGTAACACCAAGAAATATAAACATTTGGTAGTTATGATTGCTTCTGCCACTGGAATGAATTTTAAAAAATGAAGAACTCTAAATTTAATTGTAGTAAGTAAAAACTTGAGATAATGACAAGTTCAGCCAGTGACCTGAAGGGTTAATAACTTTATTTTATAATAGATGTATTTCAACACATTATCATGAAAGGCATTATTATTATAATAAAATAAAACAGAAATGTAGGTGAACAGAGGAGAGACATTTACTAGGGGCAAATTCTGTCCTCAGCATTGAGTTAAGCATTGTGAGGAACACAAAAACAGCAAATGAGACTCTCTCCATCCCATTTCATATGTCCCAAGGGCTAACTTCCCTCTTTCCTCCCAACAATTTTATTTCTGCTGGATTCTATGGACTACAGAGGCACCTGCAAAATGTGTGTGGGGGAGACAAGATCGCCTTACCAATAAGTAAAATTGGACATACCAGATTTCACTGGGTGTTAAAGAATGCACTTTGGAAGTGTTATCTGGATTAGGCATGAAGTACAAATAGACAACCAGCCCTCCAACAGGTATAGATTGTTCTTTAAACAGGGACCCAATTTTGATGTTCTCTACCATGAATTGCAGGCCACGGGCCTCTGCTCAAAGAGGACCTAAGCCACTAAGAAAGATTTCTGATTTCGATTACGTATGCTGCTGGTTGTGAGAAAAGGACAAGGCTGACATGGCTGAACGCGAAAGAGAAAGACTGGATAATCTGAGTCCTGAGAGAGACCTGGATGGGAAGAGGAATAATCAAACAGCAAGGAGGGAAGACTATACTCCAGACGGAGGAAAGAGCAATGAATTCCTCAGAGAAACATGTCAAGAATTACTCCTGATGGACACGCAAGTGGTAACATCCCAGGATAATGTGACCCCAACAAAGAAGTTACTACCATGGCCTTTCTTAGGTGTTTGCCCTTCTTGAATACATAGGAAAGCAACTCCTATGAACAGTGACAGGTGTCTCCTCAAAGAGAAAAAAACAGACTAAAGGTGTACAAAATTTTTAGGACAGTAAGGTCAAGGAAGTCTTGATAGATAAAACAGCACTGTGTGTGTGTGTGTGTGTGTGTGTGTGTGTGTGTTTATGTTTGTGTATATTTTAATTGTTGCTGTCATTATTAATAACAAACATGGAATGAAAAGGTGATATCCAGGTAATGTTGCTCAGTCCTTTGTCAAGGCTCGCAAAAGAGTACTGAAATTAAAACAGACTAATAACTGGGGCACTTGGGTGGCTCAGTCAATTAAGCATCCGACTCTTGAATTCAGCTCAAATCATGATCCCAGGGTCATGGGACCAAGCCCCATGTCAGGCTCTGGGCTGAGTGTGGAGCCTGCTTGGGATTCTCTCTCTCTCTCTCTCTCTCTGTCCCTCCCCATCCTGTTTCACATGTGTGTGCACTTTCTCAAAAAAAAAAAAAAAAACCTGTCTAGTATACTTGGAAAATGTTCCTTTATCAGGCCTAGTAATATCATTTTGAAGAATCTATCCATCCCAGTTATTTCTATAACTGATCTAATCATGCTTACGAGCCCCTCAGCAATCTTTCAATCTCTTCCAGTGTAAACAAAGCTTCAGCTTGAATATTTACCTGTTCAAAATCTGACCTGCCAAAACTGTTTGTTACATGGTCCCTTTTGGAAGACTGAGTATCGTTAGGATAGTCTCTGGGGGCTCTCTGCCACCCAGGTCCGGCTTTATCCAGGAGAAGTAAAGGATACAATACATGATGAGGCTCACAAGATTCCTCTGACCCAGACAGTGTCTCCCGGACATCACCGCTCTTGTCAGCTACAGTATGGCTCTCTTCCTTGGACTGGCTCCTGCTGAAATGTGGCTGGTCCTGGGCTCTGTGGGGAATGCATGCTGGCACTCATCTTGGGGCTTGTGGTCCCAGGCAGCTGGCTCTGGTCGTAAAGTCCTGCACAGAGACTTCCTGACTCCAGTGCTGGGCTTCCGCAGGTCCCCCACTCTTTCACACTCTCACACAATCTTCATTTCTCAAAACTCAGTGTATTGTATGCTAAACAGTTGAGTTTAATATATATAAATTATAGCTAAAAAACAAAAAACTGAAGCTATATATTTAAAGCAGTAAAGGCAAATTTGCCAAAAATGTTCACTTTAGCAAAAAGGAAAGACTCCAAAATAATGGATTAATCACATCATGAAGTCAGAAAAAGAACAACAAAATAAACTCCAAAATTGTAAAGGAAAAGGATTTTTTCTAATGATTCTAAGGTTTCCAGTTTGAGGGAAATGTGTGAATGGTAGGACCCAGCCATGTAGGAAGGGCATAGGAATGACTCTGACAATAGGGGGTGTGCTGTTTACATCATCAATTTAAAAAAAAATAATAAAGTCCGAGGCACCTCGGTGGCTAAGTCGGTTAAGGATCCAACTTGGGCTCAGGTCATGATCTTGTAGTTCATGAGTTCAAGTCCCATGTCGGGCTCTGTGCTGACAGCTCAGAGCCTGGAACCTGCTTCGGATTCTGTGTCTCTCTCTGCCCCTCCCCTGTTTGCACTCTGTCTCTCTGCTCTCTGACTCTAAAAAACAAATAAACATTAAAAAATGTTTAATAATAATAATAAAGCTGACTAAAATCCAGTTTGCTTCTCCTTGTCACCATGAACCAATACTTCTAAACAATCTCACTCATAAATTATTCTCTGAAAAAAAAAAGTGTGTCGGTCTAAGTTTGAAACAGGTGTCACAGTTGCTGTTAAGTTTTAGTAATAACATATGTAAACCTTGAATTGGCACACTTTTATTCCACTATTCTCCCTGGGAGTTATTTCACAGAAACCACTGACTATAAAGGATTTACATTTACATAACCTATGGGCTGGCCTCTGATTCATGTTCATTTGAAGGGGCTGGAGCTCCCTTCTGGTGCAGTTCTGTCTCCAACTACACAGTCCTGTGTGTGAAGCATAGATTCTCCATAAAAATGATGTGTGTGGTGATTGTAACAAAAGAAACACACTTGAATAATTTCAACTCTGTCCTTCTACTTTCAAATCATGCTCTGAACCTTGCAGAGCTCACTCTTTTGGAAGTGCTTCTTCAGAAGTTTTCCCTCCTTTTCCCAATTATTACATCCACTCAATTATATTACTTTAAATTACAAGTTTTCCTTTTTCTATTATATTTATTTCTTTGTTACTGGTTTGATTATACATATGCAAGTTTCAGTACAAAAAATTTATTTTCTGGCCATTACTACTATTTCTTTCATTTCATTATTACTGAAAACAGTCTTCTCATACAGGAAAGGGGGGTGTTACTCTGTTGTCTAGTATGTGGGTAAGCCATTGGTGGGACTGTTTACTAAAATAGGAAATACAGGTGGAAGAGGTGTCTGGGGAAAATGATTTGGGCCCAATTTTAGACACTGAGTTTGAAGATTCTGAGGGACAAGCAGATAAAAATGTCCCGTAGGTAGCCAGGATTACAGGTGAAGAGCAATCTCTAGAAAGTCTCAAACAGGTGGGCCAGTGAAATCGTGACACTGAACAAAAGATCAGCCAAACAAAAGACAAAAATTAAAAGCCAGAACTTCACAGTTCAGCCACATTTAGAGGCAGGCAGAGGAAAGGGCACTGGGGAAAGAAGAAGAGTGAATGAGTTCAGGAGTAAGACAAGTACCTGGAGAAGAGAGAAAAAAGGGAAGAATAAGCACAGGCCGAAAAATATAAAATAAATTTGTATGTTTAAGTCAATGCATTATGAAACCCAAAAGCCAACAACACTGGATTTGGCAACCAGGAAGTGTTCGGTGATCTTCTTATATAAGCGGTTCCCAAAGGATGCGAGATCTGACCACTTTGCTGAAACTTAAATCTGCATAATTAGAATGCCACATCCCCCACCCTAGGTGGGCTGCAGTGAGCTATATGTAATAGGAGGTCCCTGAACCACACATCAGGATTATTTGAAGCACTTGTTTAAAATTGCAGATTTAGGGATGCCTGGGTGGCTCAGTTGGTTAAGCATCCGACTCTTGGTTTCAGCTCAGGTCATGATCTTGTGGCTTTGTGGGTTCATACCCCATACTGCTAGCAGTGCAGAGCCTGCTTGGGATTCTCTCTCTCTCCCTCTCTCTGCTCCTCCCCCACTCACGCTCTGTGTCTCTCAAAATAAATGAATAAACTTAAATATATACATATATATACACATATACATATACACATATATAAATAAAATAAAGTTGCTAATTCCAAGACCCTACTCCAAATATTCAAATCAGAATCTCAGGGGGTGCCTGGGTGGCTTAGTCGGTTAAGCGTCCGACTTTCGCTTAGGTCATGATCTCGCGGTTCATGGGTTCGAGCCCCACGTCAGGCTCTGTGCTGACTGCCAGCTCAGAGCCTGGAGCCTGTTTCAGAGTCTGTGACTCCCTCTCTCTCTGACCTTCCCTTGCTCACGCTGTCTCTCTCTCTCTCTCTCCTAGAAATAAATAAAACATTAAAAAAATTAAAAAAAAAAAAAAGAATCTCAGGAGGTAAAAACTCAAGACTAGCTGTCTTTAATAAGTTCCCCAGATAATTCTTATGCATGCTTAAATTCTTACAACGACTTTTTTTTTAATATTTACTTTTGATAGAGAGAGAGAACATGAGTGGGAGAGGGGCAGAGAGGGAGACACACAATCTGAAGCAAACTCCAGACTCTGAACTGTCAGTACAGAGACCAACACGGGGCTCAAACTCCCCAACTATGAGATCATGACCTGAGCCAAGTCAGACACCTAACTGCCTGAGCCACCCAGGCTACTCTACATGCTTAAATTTGAGGACCACTGGTCTAAATATTCTTCATAGCCCATTCTACCCCTTGACATTCTGCAATTCAAAACTTTCTCTCTCTCTGAAAACAGGATGCTAAAGCAATGACTGCTACAATCCACACAGAAGTAAGAAATTACCTGATAAACATACAATAACCAGAAGTACTCAGGGCAGAAATAATGTTTTTGCTTTTCATTTTATCAGTCTATGTTGATTATGTGGTACCATCATTATGATGATGATCACTCTGCTGAGGAAGTGCAATAGCCATGCAGGAGAATCACCTTCATACATAGCTAGGAGAACCACAGAGACAGGGATTGTGGACGGGGAAACTATGTGAAATGAAAATGAAAAAGTTCTTTTTTTAAAAAAATGTTTTATATTTGAGAGAGCTTGAGCAGGAGAGGGGCAGAGAGACAGCAAGAGAGGATCCAAAACCAGCTCCGTGCTGACAGTGGCAAAAGTTATACGAGGCTCAAACTCACACACTGTGAGATCATGACCCGAGCTGAAGTCGGATGCTCAACCAACTGGGTCACCCAGGTGCCCCGAAAAAGACAAAGTTCTGCTTGGTGGTACTGAGGTGCTAAAAAGAAGTCATGTAACCTAAAAGCACCATAGAACTATCATTAGATACCTTCAAAAGATATTCAGTGTTATTATTTTTCTTTTGGTTTGGGGAAGTTATATTTCTATTCATCTATATATAGAAATAGTCCATTTTTTTTATCATATATAGAGGCAGAGAATCAATGTTTTTTCCCTTTGGGAGGCTACAATTTTAATTAATATTCTCTAATTGATATTGACTTTAATTGACCGATGACAGTCTTATGACGGGTGTCTCTGCCAAGCTTCCTGCATCAGGAGCACACTGAGCTCCGTTATGCACAGAAACCTTCTGTTTTCAGTGGTCTCTGACTAGGGCAACACTTTTGAGATCTCAGAATACTGGAGCCAGAAAGGTCTTGAGAAGCCATCTAGTTCAGCCTTCCATATATGATTTTCTGAAATCATTCCAACAATACCCCCGCCCCCACACAAATATGGGATCTGCTCATTTCACTTGTGCTCTTCCGGTTATTTTCTCTTGACTCATCTGTAGCATTCTATACAGTAGATTACCTTGGAAAAGACAGTCTTTGCGTATCATTACATTCTGGGTTACACATTTGCTTTGCAGATTTCTTCTTTTCTTTTTCTTTTTTTTTTAACCTTTTTTTTTTTTTTTTAAGCGAGAGAAAGCATGAGCAGGGGAGAGAGACAGAGGGAGAGAGAGACTCTCAAGCAGGCTCCATGCTCAGTGTGGAGCCCAACACAGGGCCAATCCCATGACCCTACCCAAAATCAAGAGTCAGACGCTCAACAGACTGAACCACCAAGTGCCCCTGCTTTGCAGATTTCTAAATAAATCAGCAATAAATTGGAAGAGAAGTTAAAAAGTTAGATGCATTGGGTGGGGTACCTGGTGGCTTAGTCGGTTGAGCACCTGACTTCGACTCAGGTCATAATTTCATGGTCCAAGCATTCAAGCCCTGCATTGGGCTCTGTGCAAACAGCTTAGAGCCTGAGTCCTGCTTCAGATTCTGTGTCTCCATTCTTTCTCTGCCACTCCCCAACTTGTGCTCTGTCTCTGTCTCTCACAAAAATAAACATTAAAAAATTTTCTTTAGGTTAGATGTGTTATATATGTGATTGTGTATTAACCAGAGCATTCCACAAATAGTAAACATACAGATAGTTAACAGGCAGAGCTAAGGAGGAAACGAAGGAGGTCAGGGTCCACGAGTATGTCACAGGCTGGAAAGCCCCATTGCAAACACTAGCTTAAGGTACATACACATATTAGAGCAAATACACAGATGTCTTGCTGGAAGAAAAGCAGGGCAAGGGGAAGAGGTACAAATGCAAAGAAGACAAGACATTTTATACTGCTGACTAGCTATTAGGGTTTTTGGTTTTTATTGTGTTTTTTTTTTTTAGACTTTCAGCATATGCGTATTTTCATAGGTAATCCAACCCATTTTAACTCCAAATAAGGTCACTTTTAAACCATCTCACACAAATAAAAATTTTATCCATGTTATAAGGGCTTACAGAATATTATACAAACTCATTCTTGTGTTTAAAATTCTTCATAGAATATGTTTCCTTCCAGCCTACCAAATCTACCACACTAGAGTATTACCCAAATACTACAGCTCACAGCTAGAATACAGTAACAACAGTTTATGTGGTTCAGATTGGCAGTAAACCATACCTGGACTTTTTCTGACCAATAAACTTAACTTGTCATAAATTTATTTCATTTCTTTTTGTACAATCTCCATGTATTCCATGCACAAGTAATTTCTCCTCTTTTAAGAGAGGTTATATGCCTTGTCCAGAGTTGATAATAATTCAAGGACTAGGCTACAACCAAATCTTAGATTCAAATCTTGAATCTTTTCTGGTGACAGAATCATTGAAAAGCTGATGAAACTCATGGACCAATTCTCTTCCCAGAAAGGCCCACATGTAAATATATTTTGGCATACAATTCTAGAGGATATAGATATCCCTACAGCAGGAGCCTCTCATTTAGATGAATCAGCACATCGTCTAAGAAGCCACATTCAAGTTCTAACTTGTGTCCCATAAGGCACCTCAGAGATCTACTGGGGCTCCATTCCTTAGCTAAATTTGTAAGAAAATAAAAATAGGGAGGTGCCTGCATGGCTCAGTCTGTTAAGTATCCATCTTTGGCTCAGGTCATTGTCTCGCAGTTTGGGAGTTCCCACGCCAGGCTCTGTGCTGACAGCTCAGAGCCTGGAGCCTGCTTCAGATTCTGTGTCTCCCTCTCTCTCTGCCCTTCCCCTGCTTGTGCTCTGTCTTGCTCTCTCAAAAATAAATAGTTTTTAAACATTTTTCAAAAGAAAAGAAAAAGAGGAAAGGTAAGACAAAAGAGAAAGAAAATGAACTATTTGTTGAACATCTAATATATGTCATAAATTATAAATGGAAGAGCTCTTCTTCTGATTTCTCCTTCAATTCATTTTGGCTCAAAAATGAGTCAATGTTAGTGTTCATCATAACTTTACACAAGATGTTTTTTTAAAAAAAAAAGTCAGTTTCCTATAGAAGTGATTGTAATTCTTGGGGAGAAATAGTCCCAAATCATCATAGATCATACATAAATAGGTCAGTGTTATTTTCTAAATGTAGAAAGTCTATGTGAGTTGCACAGAAAATCCCAATGTTTACTAAATATTTTTTTAAGAGACAGAAAGAATATGCCAAAACTTTAACAGATGGGACCTCTAGGTGCTAAAGCATTGTGGGTAATTTTAATTTTCTCTTTTATACTTTCCTATCTCTACTAAAATTCCTGGAAAAAAAGTGTAGTTTATGTTTAGAATTAGGGAAGCACCTATGAACATGTTTACCACATAGCAATGGAAGCACTATTTTAGAGAGATGGAAGAAAGATGAGGAAAGGCCAACTTGCTTTTTGCTCAGCAGCTGAGTTCCTGGGATGGAAAAGGTCACAGCTTTCAGAAAAGACCAGACCAGGAGATAAAGAAAGGAGCAGAAAAAGGCCAGAGAAAGGAGAATAAAATAGAAAAGTGAGAAGAATTTTGTGGACAGAACTGCAGTAGTGCCAATCAATGAAACCATGTGATACAAATATAATCAGAATTCATTTCATTGCACACAAATACGGTCTCCATTTTTATAAGAAATGCAGAACTGAGTAATACAAAACCAGCATCAGGTGCCTCCCCTCTTACAAGATTTTACCTTCACAGCCTTCACCAAACAATGTCCGCAGGCTGAGTAACTGCTGTGTGACTGTGCAGGCTCTCTTCCACCCACCCTGATTCTGGTGGACTCACCCCCATGTCACCCACCTGGGTAGCAGCCAAACCAGGACGATTCTTGCACTCCTTGATCACGTGTGGTCCCGCAGGGTGGTGATACAGTGAGCTTCCTGTCATGTGGTCCACTGTCTGATGCAGGACCCTGTGAATGACCACTGGTCTGGCCACTTACTCAAAGCATAATGCAGAAACGGCACTGCTGGGGCCTTCCCAACAACAAATGAAGCAACTATAAATAAGGGAGTTGGTCTCAAAACTAGTGAACTATAAACTGATTGGGGAGAGGGGTAGGGATATCTTACCAGCATACCAAACCTTACACACATCTGTGCTGAACAATTATTTAATTGAATTCATGTGAAGGTTAGGGAGCATGCACCCCTATGCTGGGCACTTTCACATGTATGGTAATGCTCACAAATGACCTTAACGAGGCAGGTATTGTTACCTCCATTTCCTAGGTGAGGAAACATCTCAGAAAGGCTAAGTATTCAATACGAAATCATATAGGTAATTTGTGGCAGAAGAAGGGTGTTAAAAGACCTCTGACTCCACACTGCTTGCACTATACCACAGCTTCTTTAGACTGAGTTACTAGGTTTATCTTAATTATATTCTACACCAGTTAAAAATCAGAAATGATTTGGTAAGTCTACCAAAAGACATCTGACCTTCCTGATTTGTTTCCCCTTTCTTTATCAAGCATCTGGCAATGTGCTTACTAGGGAATTTAAAAGGCAACTTTCACCTCCGTATCATGAATCTCACATGACGTACATATAAGGATTTCCAGACTCAAGTTAGCACAAAGGCAGCGTTAAGACAATATATCAAAGATTACATATTTAGCCAAATCAAAAGCAGCCAGATTACATGAGTAAGGACCAGATTTAGATTTAAGAAAGTCAAGTGAAAAACTATGTGCCACTTCCTAGTCATTATCATCCAATTTATCTCTTCATAAACTGAATACCCACAGCTTAACAAAGCCAGCCCAGTATCCCTCTCCCTTTGTCTGACTTCCATTCCCAGGGCATCTCTGAATGCACAGGGTCTGCCTGCACAGGAGGCAGTAACAGAGCACCGCATGCAGAAGAGACAACTGCTCCCGCCACTTTCTGTAATTCTACCTAACAGATAAGCTAAGGAAGGGAAAGGAAAACGAAGAAAAAAAATCAGACACTCACTCCAAAGTTAATCAGGACCAAAGAAGGGCTCTAACTCAGCCATGCTGTTGTATCCTCGGCGAGAGAACATGAATTCTAAAGGCTACTAAACATATGGGAATGCCAAATAAACCGAGTTTCAAGAATTAATGCCAAAATCACCAAGCTAAAAGACAAATATATATAAATATGAAACCTGTCAAGTAAATGCCTAGGTATTCCACTCATTACTTGGCAGTAAAAGAGTAACAAGTTTATAAAAGCCACTGAGCATAGTTTGATCTATGTGACATCTCTCCTCTGGTCTTCCTCTACACTCTCTATTAAGAGTTAGACTGGACTTCATAGGATCTGAGGCTTCAACAAATTGACTACGCAAAACAAAGCATCTCACTTTCCACAGCTATATGTCAAACATGAACCCAAAAGTTATCTTTTAAAAATTAAATATAAGCATCTCTAAGGGAAACTGCCACCACCGCCTGCCTCCCTCACCCTCAGTCTTCGTGCCGCACATCCAGCCCTCGGTCCGCCCGCACACCCAGCGCACCCAACCTCCTCCCCTCCCTCATCTGCCTCCTACTTAACTCCCAGGTCTCAACTCAGACACTACTTCCTTAAAGACCCCTCTCAGAAAGGTCCCCTAGGCATTGTTTCAAGCACCAGGTGCTTTTTCTCCTCAGCACTTTTTGAAACATGTGAAATAAGTAACCGAATGAGAGAGCAAGTGAATAAATCTAGTTGTACCGCTTTTTCTTTGTACAAGTTTTTCTATTTATTTTTTTTATTATGCATTGGCAAGCAGCGCCACTGAAGGAAGGATTCCCCTCAAAGTTAATGCATGTTCTTTCTTATTATTCTCACAATAAGGACACACTCTCCAATAATCTTACTGTGACAGGCTATTACCAAGGTCATTACCAGTAGCTAAATGCGTGTGTACGTGAGTATAATTTTTTGAGTACTTCTTAATAAAAAAAAAAAAGTACCTCAGATAAGATTGCCTTGGAGTAATACAAATCTCAAATTACTTGTAAGGGATCATTTCAGAATTTAAAAAATATTAGATATACTATATTTTTTTATATATGAAAAAGGATACATGTTTTATAGGTAATCCCCAAAGGGGGACATATGACCTCCTTCTGCAAAATGGGTTTTGTGTTCTCCAGTAGGACAGGGGAAAACCGATGCACTGTTGGGGGAGGGGAGGGCAGGGGAATGGATAGCAGCCCTGTGTGCCTGAAGCCTCTCGGGTTTCTGCTCCTTCCTTCCCAGGGACTTCTGCCTGCCCTGGGCCTTCAGGGAATTATTACAGCCAGGGAAGTGATATGGAAAAAGAAGATCCAGCCTCTCTAACACCTAACAGAGGAGAACCTTCTACGAAAGGCTCCTAACATTGAATAAAAAAGAAAGTACACAACAGAGAAGGAAAACAGCTGAGTTTCTTTCAAGTAAAGAAGTGAAACTCAGAATTAAAATCTGTGATTTTTTTTTTTTTTTTTTAAGTAGGCTTCAGGCCGAGCCTGGAGCCCAATGCAGGGTTTGAACTCACGACCCTGAGATCAAGACCTGAGCTGAGATCAAGAATCAGATGCCTAGGGGCGCCTGGGTGGCTTAGTCGGTTAAGCGTCTGACTTGCCCTTAGGTCATGATCTCGCGGTTCGTGGGTTCGTGGGTTCGAGCCCCACGTTGGGCTCTGTGCTGACTGCCAGCTCAGAGCCTGGAGCCTATTTCAGAGTCTGTATCTCCCTCTCTCTCTGACCCTCCCCTGCTCATGCTGTCTCTCTCTCCTAGAAATAAATTTAAAAAAATATTTTTAAAAAAATCAGATGCCTAACCAACTGAGCCACCCAGGCAACCCACAAAATTATTTTTTGAAGTTGTGTCAAAAAGGGACCCTAATTAGTATCAGATAAATTTTCATAATTAAAAAAATTAAGATGGAGTGTTAGATTTCTTTACTCCTTCAATAACTTGGAGCAAGCCTGAACTCAAGATGTGAAATCTGTGATGCCAGTATTCCAAAGGCCTTTGTGCCCAAGTACAGCACTTACACTAGAAATACTCAGAGCACTTATTTAGCTACCAATTTCTAAGTGACTCTTGAAAAATGAGCACCATCAAGCTCTCTAAAAATAGAGCAAATCAGCTTTGTTTTACTTTTCAGAGACATGCACAGTGTATCCACCCACTGCTTGTTTCTTTAATTTAACTACCAGAGTGGTAGAGATTTAGAAATATGTAAAGAATAAAACAGATAAAGATAAAACTCATCTCATGTACAATGTAAGCAACAATGGTTTCTATCCTATTCATTAATGAATAATTTTTCATTATCTACTCTATGTCCACCATGTGCTAACATTCAAAAGAATCCTAGAAAAATATGGGTTCATGGTCCATATTCCTAATAAGCTTACTGATGGTTAAGAAAAAAAAAGCTGTAGAACAAAAATCAAGGAACAAATAACACTATGTAACTAGGTGCTGAGAGGTATTGTATTTTTTTTTTATTTAAATCAACACCATTGTGAATCTGAAGATAAAGGCTCTTAAGAGGTAGCATAATCTGGGCTGAACTCTGAAAAGGGGAAGGATTTAGAAAGAGAAGGGCAGGGGACCATATCTGTCTGAATGTAAGGAAGGGAAATATAAGCAAAGAAAGAATGGTTGTATAGAAAGCTAAGAAGTCATTGGGCAGACTGAGGCTAACTAACCAGGAGACTGGCCTTCCTAAGTGAGAGGTTCAAGCTGAAGACCAGCAAGAAACAGCGGGGTAGAACCAGAATACAAAGAATCTGGATATCCAGGCCATGTGTCACCAGCTGTCATGGTAGACTCCTCCACTAAAAGCAGTAAAATTATATTACAGAGGCAGTCCCGGAAAGGAACTAGAAACAGGTACTCCTGCAAAACACAAAACTGGGTGTGAAAGAAATCATAGATTATTTCTGTATAATTAAGCTTAATTTCCATTATAAGGCCCCCATTCTACTTAATGGTAAAAACTCAATGTCAGTCAATTCAAAGTGATCTCAACACTTTCTGGTATCCTCCTTCTCAAGGGTTACATTGAAATTGCAGAGGATTACTAAATGCTAGATTTGGGGGTTGTGGGGACAGGACGGGTGGAAGTCATTTACCCCTGCAAACGTCTGAAGCTCTTGCACCAGCAGGTCTACCCAGATCCTTCCCCTTCCCTCCTTGTCATAGAAACTGGCAAAGCTGTCAGGTCCAACCAGGCAGACAGCCCTCACGGCCATCTCTCCTGTTCTCTAACCAAGCTGGACACAGTAGGTCTCCGGGCCACCATTCCAAGCCCGGCTCTTCTGAGGGAGGGAAGAACTTATTTGGAATCCTCCAGACCAATTCCCTTTATGCTTGGGACTTGACTTCTAAAATTCACAAGTCAAGAATTTGACTCTTGGGGGGTATGGGATATGATGTACTTATCTTTTCCTTAAAAAATATTTCACATTGCCAAATTAGAAAAAGGGTATGTATAATAGAAAACAATTGGAAGAGGCCCTGGTTAATATCTCAAACGTTATCACATCAAACTAGGCAGGAAGTAAAGAGGACCTGGACCTGAACCAGGATGTCTTTGGGAATAGAGTATAAATAGGTGAGTTTAGAGACACTAAAAGAATAAACTGTCAGGAATGTTTGACAGAAATGGCAGATACTGAATAAAAATGGAAAAGAAAGCAACCCAGGATTTTCCAGCCTTTGAGATTAGGAAAATAAATGCATTATCAAAACAGAAGCCAGTGTAGAGTGGAAAGTTTCTATATTTGGTTTGGAATTACATTCACACAGGTTTTTCTAGTTCAAGGTGATGATTCAAAATACCAGCAGGGGTGCCTGCTCAGTCATTAAGCATGCACTCTCGTTCTCAGCTCAGGTCTTGATATCAGGGTCATGAGTTCAGGCCCACCCCACGCACGGAGGCTACTTAGGAAAAATAATAAAATAAAGTAAACTAAAAGTAAAGTAAAGTAAAATAAAATAAAATAAATAAAATAAAATAATAAAATTCAATACAATACCAGCAAAAAGGCCTCAAGACTTATTCTAGGAGTTGGTACTGCAGGTACTGAGGTGTTTCTCAGTAATACATTCACTTCTATGGCTTTCAAACACTATCAGATTTCAAATACTTTATGAAAGAGAAAGCACAACTGATCTTTTAATAACTATTTAAAATTTTCAAACACTAAAATATGCCCTTCCATTCACACTTCTCCATTACATGGTCTCTTCTTTTATAAGAATAGGTCCAGAAGTTATTTTCTCTTTGAAAAATAACAGTTAGCTGGGAAATAGACCGAGAATATTGCTGTGGTGTCTCTGCAGCATTTGGGCTGCTGGTAGCAGAATGGGCAACAATAATGCTGACACTAACAAGCCCTAGTCCCAGCTTTCCACACCCTCCCAAAGCCTAAGGCAAGTCCTGGTGTACCTACTGCTACCTCACTAACTCTGCCCAGATGATAACTGGAAGAAATATAGGTTAAGAGTCAATTACAGTATTCAGAGTGGAAAGCACTGGAATGACTGAGGTACACCATGGGCACTTATGGCATGCTTCGTTGTTACAGGCAGAGAGACATTTTTCACATTATAAATTATTAGGTCAGCGTAAGTCAGATTAGCAAACTTCAGGGAGTAAAACTCCGGTAACTGGAAATAAAGACCCAAAGGAAAACATCTTAAGTTTATGTGTGCACATGAAAAATGGAACATCAAAAATCCAGAATTATGTCAGGCCATGTTGTTTGGTCTTAATTCTGAGATGTGTTTCCTCATTTCAATAACACTGATTATGCTAAAAAGAAGTGACTGGAAGAATAAAGTAAAATAAAAGATGTGAAAGTATAGTTAGGGGATAAAGGAAACTTACCGTTTCTCTACTCACCACCTTTTTAAGCCTTCCCTGGCAAGTGAACATTTTAGTGTATAAATTAAAAAGTGTAGAATGGCATGTTTAAGTTAACACATTCCCCAAATAACATATAAACCATAAGAGACACTTCAATACAGAGAACAGACTGAGGGTTGCTGGAGGGGTGTTAGGTGAAGGGATAGGCTAAATGGGTGATGGGCATTAAAGGGGGCACTTGTTGGGATGAGCACTTGGTGTTGTACATAAGTGATGAGTCACTAAATCCTACTCCTGAAATCATTATTATACTATATGTTAACTTGAATTTAAATAGATTTCTTTAATAAATAAATAGTGAAGAATGACATGTTTAAATTAACACGTTCCCCAAATAACATTGAAATCTATTCAAAAAGATATTTAATCAAAACCACCTACACTCAAATTATTATTGTGGTATACTGAAGACAAATATTAGAATAAGATGCATTTCTATCTTTAAGGAGAAAATCCCAAGTCCATGAACAGAGAGGGAGAATTCAGTGGGGGTTTTTTTCTGCTTTGGAGCTTCTTCACACTGAATTTTGGGTTAGATTAGAGATTTTTCAGGTTGTTCCTATCCTTGTCTCCAGCCCCAAATGGCCAGGAATAAATGGCCAATTATATACCTCTAAGATCTACAAACAAGAATCTAAATACCTGACACCTCATGGTCCTGTAATCTAAAAACCCACGAGGGGTACCTGGGGTGGCTCAGTCGATTAAGCATCCAACTTCGGCACAGGTCATGATCTCAGTTCATGAGTTTGAGCCCCAAGTCAGGGTCTGTGCTGTCAGCGCTAAGCTTGGAGATATTTCAGATTCTGTATCTCCCTCTCTCTCTGTCCCTCTCCCACTCACACTCTGTCTTTCTCTGTCTCTCAAAAATAACTAAATATAAAAAAATAATAAAAAATAAAAACCCACAAAAAGCCAAAATCTCTTCAAATTGTATTTGTTTCAATATAAGGTTTAAATGTATTCAAATTGAAATATTAAACTATAGTCCTGTTCACATATTTTCAAGTCACTCCCTTACCATTCTCTATTTTTCTGTTCCCCAATGTATGTATCACCTCCCAACATACTACACATTATATTTATTATGCTCATTGTTTACTGTCTTTCTCTCCCTGCTAAAATGGAGGCTCCATGAAGGCAAAAATCTTCACATTTTTTAGATGAGAATGCTGTTCAGTAAATAGCTGTTAAATAAGAGGCTGTCATCATCTGTACAAATCCTGACACCTATAAATCTGACATTTTGAAGCAACATAATCCATGTGCCTGAAACATCAAGTATGTTTACAAGGCTGGACAGCCATATCCTAGTCACTTTGGGCAGATGCCATTACTGAATTTATAAAAGCTACAGCTAAATGCTCAGAGAAAGGGGGGCGGTTATAATTCAAGGACAAATGGAACAGTTTCAGATATGTAGACCATGGTATCACTGTCATAAACTAAAGGCAAATTAAAGAGTTCGGTAGCCCCTGGAGAACTAAAATATGGACAACCTTTAATAAAGAATTAACACCTTCCTCAAGTAGAGTTGGGATAAGGCATAAGTCATGCCATAAATGAAATAAAGATTGAAGTCAGCAGCCTCCAGGTGATGCTAGGACCTAGGTAAAGATGCATTACACTGTGAAAGACATCACTACCCTAGTCTCTCTAGCCCTTTACACCAGGAATGTGGATACCTATTCCCTCTATTTCCAATATCTCCTTTTCTTTCTGCCTTTTGCTCATTCTCAATCCCTCATTCCCAGTGTTTTGTTTTCTCTGCTGCTCTCTCACTCAAGATCTCTAACCCAAGCATATGCCCCACCCTGCAGGAGTAGAACTCATCATATGCAGAGAGGCAAGCATGTGTCAAGCTCAGCAGTGGCCTGGCACACAAAAATGAGTCCTGGTCTAAATAGAGTAGAGCATGGACAGCCCCTAGAATTAACTGTTCCGTGCATACAGCACTGGGCACACACCCAGAGGCTAACCACATTCAATGCATCCGGGATGAATCCCCTCAAAACTGGAAAAAATGGCTCTCTCTGTCAACTGCTTGAGCATGGTAGAATTCAGTAATATCAGGACTCTAACAGCAGATGTTAAAAAGAAATAAAATAAAGACCAACTCATTTCTTTAAGCTGACTTGACTGTCTGCATTCCCAAAGACCTAGTCCTACCACTACCTGAAATTCAAAACAACATGGGTCGTCTTGATCTCTCAGGTTTCTTCCACTTCTGAAAGTCTATGGTTTAATCACCACTGGCTTTTCCACACCCACTATATTACAAACAACTATTCTGAGCACTATAAGGACTATTAAATAAAAATACAAGAGCTAATAGCGGTAGGAAATGATTCGGATAGTGAAGTACTAAGTTAGACCTTAAAGGATTTAGAACTTAGAGAAACAAGGGGGTTTTCAGACAAAAGTAATGGCATGAGCAGAGAAGCAACAGCAGAGGTGAACATGAGACATTTTTAAGGCAGGGAAGATACTAGACTAGCTGGAAATAGGGTGCAAGCAGATGAGCTGAGAGTGATAATGTGGGTCAGGCTCCATTCAGCGTACCCTGAATGCAGGATATTGTGGGCAATACAGAGCCTTTACTAAAAGAATTTGAATTAAAAGGAATCAAAGATGAAGTAATACTTCATAAAAATGTGCTTTGTGGCCAAAAGTAGGTTGAGTTCAAGTAAATAATGACTTAAGAAATATCAATGGGAAAAACAATGGAATAACTGAGTTACTGGGAATGTTTATTAATAATAATATTAATACATTATTAATTATTACTAGTGTATTAGCAATTGCAATGAAATCAAAGAAGGCAGAGAAGGAAACAGAGCAGGAAGAAAGAACTGTCAGCCCTTACAAGAAGCCCCTTGTAAAGGTACCTGGGTAGCTCAGTCACTTAAGCATCTGACTCTTCATTTCAGCTCAGGTCATGATCTTGTGGTTCACAGGACTGAGCGTCATGTCAGACTCTGCACTGACAGCACAGAGCCTGCTTGGGATTCTCTCTCTCCCTCTCTTTCAAAATAAGTAAGTTAACATTAAAAAAAAAAAAAAAAAAAAGCCCCTTCCAGGATGTGGAATGCACACTAATCCTAAGTGAGTGTGTGGAACAGCACTGCCGTCCACAAAAGACATCCAGTAAAAGATCCCTTTACTTAGCTCATTGTGGTTATGGTTCGTAAGCCCCTTGCCCTTTTTCAGTGTTCAAACCACATTCATGTGACTGGCTTCCCAAAAGAGGGTTTTGCACATCTCTGATTAATGCCATCTCTTTTCATTCTCCTTGCTTCTTTTCTCCATTCCCTCCTACCACCCAGCTCAATGTCAAACCTCTGGAGAGAGCTTCCCACCACAATCCCCAGACCACAAAGCCTATCTCATTTCTTTCTTCTACAATCTTTCTTTCCTATCATCTTTTGAGTTAATCTTATTAAAAATTTACTTGTCGAGGGGCACCTGGGTGGCTCAGTCGATTGAGTATCCGGCTCTTGGTTTCAGCTCAGGTCATGATCTCAAGGTTTCATGGGTTTCAGCCCTGTGCTGGGCTCCATGCTGATGGTGCGCAGCCTACTTGGGATTCTCTGTCTCTCCTTTCTCTCTGACCCTCCTGCACTCTGCACTGTCTCTGTCCTTCTCAAAATAAATAAATAAGCTTAAAATTTTTTTTAATTTACTTGTCAAGATAGCTAGTTACCATGGTGATAAGGTGGCAACATTACAGATAATGCCCTTATTCTTTTACCAGCTTAAACACTTTTCAGTTTCCATCAGTTTACCTAAAAGATTAGGCCATTAATCTCCAGTCTTTGAAAATAAGCCTGCAAATAGCTCAACCCTCATTCCAAGGCCAATATATAGAGCAAGCTTCATCCTAATTGCTCTAATTACATGAAGAACATAATGAGATACAGCAGCAGATGGCTACAGATTAAATGTGACAGAGAAGAAATGCTCCTCTCTCTCCTATTGAAGGAAGTTTGCTGTGAAAAAAATTATTTTGTTCACAAAGCCAAATCTATGTTTTAAAAATTGTTATCCCACTTTTCTCTTTGCTTCAATAGTACCTTTCCATAAAAACAAAACCTACTCATTTCATGTTGGTTTCTCTTACTATATTTAACAGAGATAAATTTGTACCCCTGCTGAACAAAAGAAGATGTGCTCATAAAAGTTTTTTGTCAGAGTTTATATAATAAATCATACACTTCCACAAACCTGCTCTATAATCTGAAGGATGTATTCTATCAAACAGAGAACAGGGCGAGGGTGTTTTTAATTTGGGCCTAACAACAAACAGTCTATGCAAATCACTGTTAGCCCCATCTAACAGTGTCAAACTTTCAGCCACTGTGTTCATCACTCAGCACTTCAAACTCAATGTCCAAAAACAGAGTCAATATTTTGCCCTTAAAAATAAGTCTCATTTCCCAATTTCTGTCTTCTGGCTAACGGTTACAACTGGCTCAAGCCTTGGCTCTCTCCTTTCACACCCCTCATGCTATTATGGGTGCTATTGCATAGCATCTCGTACACAGAGGATCCCTAAGCCATGACCCCTGAAATCACCATCATCACTGAACTGCCAGGGCTCTCTTCACCTACCACCCCAGTACCTCCGAGGAGCATCTACCACTGCTGCTATGATTGGGGGACTCCAGCAAAAGTCCTCACGCCATGACAGACACTGAGTGAAAGAAAAAAGAACAAGAGTTCTGCCGCTAGTCAAACAAGAAGTGGAGGCAAACTTTTCATTGCTGCCTGAAGATGGAGGGTATTCAGAACACTGGATCTAGGCCAACCCCCTTCCCCAAAGTGATCAGCCTGTCACTTCATTTCCAATATCACCTCTCTCCAGATTATTAGTGTGTATCAAAGTTCCTACCGTCCTGGCACTCCGCTGTGGACCAGGAGAGATACAAAAATCAAAAGTCAAAAATCAAAAATCATAGGAGGGTCTGTGCTGTTTCCCCCAACAATGTAACACTCCAATGTCAGTATCAGAAAGTACTATTCTCTGTGGAAAAGAACAGTCACTGAATTTCATCAGCTGCTCTGATGCAGCACTCCACAATTTTTTTGTTGTTGTTAAAAAAATTCAGGAAACATTTGTTTGCATGTTCTTATTTTCTCCAAGGAGGCGTTAGGGTTACATGAAGTAAACATATACCATATGTGGCCACTGATCCAGTGATGCTATGAGTCAGATGTTTATTCACATTATCAATTTCCATTAAAAAATGAGGTTGTTCTGCTTAGGCCTCTAAGTAAGTCACCTAAATATCTGGCTTGTATTTTTCTTACACTTTATTCTAGTATTTCTTTGCCCATCTTCATTATGACTTAACCTGAGAAATACATGAAGGATTGATAACTGAAAAGAAGAAAATAATACAAAATCATTTTGAGAAGCCCTAGTTTCTTTTTTTTTTTTAACTTTTTTAATGTTTTATTTATTTCTGAGAGAGAGAGAGAGTGTGTGAGCAGGGGAGGATCAGAGAGTGAGGGAAACACAGAATCTGAAGCAGGCTCTAGGCTCTGAGCTAGCTGTCAGCACAGAGCCTGATGTGGGGCTCAAACCCACAAACCATGTGATCATGACATGAGCCCAAGTCAGAAGCTTAACCAATTGAGCCACCCAGGTGCCTCTAGAAGCCCTAGTTTCTTGTGGTAAGTGTTTTAAGATACTTGGAAACTTGTCCCAAAAACCAAATCCATTTACCATTTTGTGTAGCATGCCAGGGGAACAGAGAAACTACCAGAACAACACTTTGTCACTTGGCAGGGTTCACCTCAAGGGTCACTTCACCCTGTTTATGGATGGCCTATGCTTTATTCTCAGCCTCCATGTAATTCGTTCACTAATAAAAGTATTAATCACCATTCCAGAATATACCTGCTTGAAATTTAATGCAATAGAAGAAGGTTTAAAAAAATAAATTTCTATTGTAGGATATGGGGCAAGAAAAAGAAGGGTAATGAATTATATCACCTAGACATGAATTTAGAAGAAATCCCTTTCAAAAAGAAAAATTAATGTCCCTGTCCTAACTCTGTTTCCTTAATAAAATCCCCTCTTCTCTCCTTCTTAATATCTTCATTAAACAAGCCTCTGCTAAAACTGACCACTCAACAGTTTCTTCCATTTGGTGTTGGTGTTCGTCTAATCAATAATAATAATAGCCATATTCTATTAGTCCATACAGGCTAGATTATGTCTTGGTAACAAATCAACTCTGAAATCTCAGCAGCTTTATATAGAATCTATTTCGTGTTCCCAGGGCGCCTGGGTGGCTTAGTCGGTTAAGCGTCCGACTTTCGCTTAGGTCATGATCTCGCGGTTCGTGGGTTCGAGCCCCGCGTCGGGCTCTGTGCTGACTGCCAGCTCAGAGCCTGGAGCCTGTTTCAGTCTGTGACTCCCTCTCTCTCTGACCCTCCCCTGCTCACGCTGTCTCTCTCTCTCTCCTAGAAAAAATAAAAAAAATTAAAAAAAAAAAAAAAAAGAATCTATTTCGTGTTCACACAATATCCTCTACGGATCCTGAAGCTCTCTTCCAAACAGTGACTCAAGGATCTGGTCCCGTAGCATCTTGTAATTGCCTCATCTCAGCACGTGCATCTCCACAATCTATCACCCTCACTTACAGTCTACCAGTTAGAATACATATGTGGCCCCAACCTAAGTGCAAAGAACGCAGGAAAATGAAGCTTTGATCTGGCTCTAAAGAGGAAAACAGGGGCATCTGGGTGGCTTAGTCTTTTATGTGTCTGACTCTCAATTTCAGCTCAGGTCATGAACTCAGGGTTGGGAGATCAAGCTCCACATTGGGCTCTACACCAGCATAAAGCCTGCTTAAGATTTTTCCTCTCCCTCTCTCTCTGTCTTCACCGCCCCCCCCCCAAGCCCCACTCACATCCATGCTCTCTCTCTCTCAAAAAAAAAAAGAGGAAAATAAAACAAAATGAGGTTAGCAAGTAGCATGATCGCTGTCACAGGAAGTATTTACGACATACCTAATTAACTACTATGCACCTAGAAGTCTCTATATGTATTAACATCTTTAATATCTACAACTACCTATAAGATAGTTACTATTACTATTATCCCATTTTATAAATGAGGAAATGGAGGTCCAAAGAAGTTAAGTAACTTACCTAAGTGAATTAGTGACCTGGCTGGGATTCAGCAGTGTGCCCAGAATACACTATGAAATACTTAAATATGCAAGACACAGTGCTAGGATATTGGTCTTCAAATACCTGCAGGGCTATCACATGAAAGTATCTAGATATATTCTATAAGTCATGAGAAGACAAAATAAAAGGCAGTACAAAGAGAAAAATTAAAGTGAAGGAGAACATTATTGAGGGCTTATGATAAGCCAATGCACTGGTCTATCCATCAAAGCATACTCCCACAAGGTGGGTGTCGTCATTCCAGTTATACACATGAGAGAAAAAGACTCAGAGAAATTAAGTAGCCGACTTGGATATTTGGCAGAGCCAAGATTCAAACCCACATCAAGCTGGCTTCCAAACCGAAGCAATCTTCCACTGTATTCAATACTGCAGAGAGACAGTGGATACAATCTCAGTCTACAAATCACATAGGCAAGAAATGTGGCCATTTTTTAAATTTATTTTCTGTGACTAAACTTTATTTCATTTGTGACCCCCATTTAACTGAAAGGCAGAAACCTGATCTTTGCATTTCTGCTCTGATGTCTCAGGGAGAAGTCCACTTACCTCTAGAACTCATCACATCTTCCTCAATGTTTCTTTCAAGCACAAAGCCAATACCTACACTCTCTTAACTCCCTATCTGACTCCCCTTCAACTGGTCTACAAAATCATTTTTCCTGGGGCACCTGGGTGGCTCAGTCGGTTAGGCGGCCGACTTAGGTTCGGGTCATGATCTCATGGTTCGTGGGTTTGAGCCCCGCATCGGGCTCTGTGTTGATGGCTAGCTCAGAGCCTAGAGACTGCTTCAGATTCTGTGTCTCCCTCTCTCTCTCTGACCCTCCCCTGCTTACGCTGTCTCTCCCTCTTTCTCAGAAATAAATACAAACGTTAAAAAAAAATCATTTTTCCTGACTTTTCCAAATTGTTTCATAGACACACGCAGACTTTGTAATTTTTGAAATTCGAAAACTAGACACTTGCCTCTTCTCTACATTCTGCTGAGGTATCTTTTTCCTCCCCTGATAACCAGAAAAAGTAAAACTGTCAGAGGGCAGCAGGAAATGCCAGGAACAAAAAGCACATTGGTTAATATATCACAATATCACCCTGTTACATAAAGGAGGTCTTTTGATAATTAAATAAGCTGTATGACACAGGAACTTCCTTGTACAAAAAATTATTTAAGGAAAGGGTGGTCAGTCATGTGGCTAAAATAATATAGAAATTTAGCAGGTATATTCTGGGTGTGGGGGTGGGGGAGGGATGTGCTTGGACCTAGAATATTTTTTGCCTTAAAGGAGGAAAAGAGGAAAGAAGGAAGGGAGGGAGGGATGGGGGGAAAAACAGACAAACTTATAATTTCAAGGAAGCCAGAAGAGAATCACTGATTTTCTATGTATAGTCAAAGGCAAGAAGGTAGGAAGGGACAGATTACCATAAAGCTCAATACTGATGTGAGAATAATTGAGAAAAATATGCACAGACTACAAAGGAACAGAATGAGAATATCCAAGAATGTGATTTCCTAAGATCATCTGAAATAAGATGAAGTCTGTCCTCCTAGGTGAGAAAAGGTAAAGGAATAGTAAGGGGAAAGGTGACAGTATGGAAGAGTATCTAAAGAAATTCGAAGCTGCAAGAACTTTATCTGAATACTGTCACTCAGGTAACACCCTGATTCTAATCTAAACCTACAGAGCCTCCAGGAGAAGGCAGGGTGTGCCAAGGGAAAAGACAAAAAGCCATTGTGGCTGAGACATTTACATTTCTCCCTTTCATAGCCCAGGGAATACATCCTGATTTTTCTCTAACAATTTTCTCTAAACTTTTACCTGAGAGCTAATAATAATAAATAATAATAAATTACTTTGAAGCACTCCCAGAGGCATCAGAAGATATGCTGTGCCACATTAAAATGCAGCTTGGAGTCATGTAAAGTATCACATTAAAATGTAAGACCCTTCAAAATTCAATCTTATTTAATTTCAAAGCTGTACTTCAAACCAAAAGGCACTATGGGAATTGAGAGAGAAAAAGGAGGTAACAATATTCTATCTCAATTTAGGAAAGAATTGAGATAGAAAGGGAGGTGGTAATCTACCAGGCATTTTTAATGACAGCTCCATTTGTGATATATTATAAAATTCTGTCCCTCTGTCACAATGCAAGGACAAAGGGACCATTTTACTTTTTGCTTCCTGTATTACTATTATCAGTTAAGATTAATGTGAGAAGCTACATTTCTGGCTCTGACCTCCTTTAAGCCCTAGACCCATATACCTAATTGCTTGCTGGTCTTCCTCCCCTTGGATCACGTTCCTCAAGCAGAACTAATTCAATTTGTCCAAAACAGGATTTATCATCTTTTCCCAAAGTTGGGTCTTCTTCCTTTATTCTCCATTCCAATGCATCTAAGAACATAGACATTCACTTAGGACGCTTTTGTCATCCTTTAGAGCTTTTGTCATCCTTTAAAACAAGGAAATTTTACCTCCTAAATTGGTGGTCTCCTCTTTATCAATTCTGCCATTTTCTCCTGCTGTGCTCGCCCCTCATCATCTCTCCTCTGATCCCCTGCACCCGCCTCTTAGTATATCTGCCCCGTCTCATCTTGTCTTCCGCCAATACATTCTGTGCACCACCAGCCCCAGAGGACACTCCTAACATGCAAATGTACTTACACTCCACCCTAGAACAGAGCCTTGGGATGAATGGATCTCACTCTCCATAAGGGATAAACCCAGTCTCTCAGCATGACTCAAAGGCCTTCAAGGAGCCACCATTCATAGCTTCCCTTTCTATCAGCAGCAGATCACAGGACTGCTACCACGAAGCACACCTGAACATCCAGCTGCACTCCTTGAGCCATTTATACTTTTTTTTTGGTCTTTCTTCCTTCAGTCCTCTCTTCAATGAGCCATAGTTCAAAAACCCAGTCCCTCAGGAACTCTTCCCTGACCCCTTTCCTCCTCTCACTTCTGGACAAAGAGTCTTCCCCCTATATTGGCCCAGCAAAGCAGCCCTGCCTCCACAGCACCTACCACACCCTACTGACTGTCTGCTTGCCTCGACTCCCAGTAGCTCAAGGAAGCTGTATTCACCTCCACTCACAGTGACTGGTACACAAGAAATGTTCACTGAACTAATTTTTTTTCATCAAGTGACTCGATTTTTACTTGATCCTATTTATAACATTTTCTTCCCATTTTTGATATAGTACAAGTGAGAGATTTATAGTAGGTAATATTTTGTATGCTCAGTTTAACAGGAAAACAGAAAGGAGCCTTTAGTTAAGCCTTTCCCAGGTCAGCAGTACACCATGTCGAGAATACACTTTCACGTGATACTTAATGTTTAAAATTGCCATCTAAGTTAAGCAGAGGCAGTATCTTGTTTTTACAGAGAAGACAGGACAATAAACTCTCACAAGGGTACATAGCTCAAAAGTAGAGGGTCAATATTGGAATACAGGTTTTGTGCCAACTTAATAGTGCTCTTCCCATAAGAGGGACAACAGAAGAATTCAGTGAAAAGAAATCCAAAAAGTGAAAAAAGAGAAAATGTTCTAAGTTCCCCTCTAGTCTCAAGATTTTCTCTTCACATTTCTCAACAGACTAGGTGACTCTGGGTAATGGGGTCATTGCAAAACCATGGCTATTACTTAGAACACCATGTTAGGAAATGTTAGGGTCAGCAGTTCAATAAACTTAAGCATTAATTAGTTTCGTTCCACTAGACATGCAGCCACTAAACTTCTAACCCTTATAAATCACATGGATTAGGAAAACATGTAGCAGCTCAGTTTGAATCCACTGCCACCATTACAACTGGTGCCTGCACGGTGGTATATGACAGCTATCACCGAGGCTCGAAGCTCAGCTCTCCAAGCAGAATGCACAATGGAAGGCCTAACTAGAAAAGCTAAGTGTGAGGGTTATTTCATATTTCATTCCAGATGGTGAGGATTTCCCTCCTTCAGCAAATGGGTGAGGACAAGGTGCCTCTCACACCCACCATGCCCACACCACACACACCCTAGCCTGAGGACATTCTGGGGCAGGCTGTGGGTACTAAGGGAAGGTGGGCTCAATGTAGAAGTTATGGCTCCAAGTGAAGACCAGAACAAGACCAATGCCCCGACTTCTGCAAGTCCTGCCTGGTAGCATGCTGTCATAAAATATGCTTGGCTTACTCAACAGGGGTAATACAGCCCCCCAGTAAAGATTGCAACTGCTACTAAACAATGTCTGTATTGGGGAGAACCGAAAGAGCTACAATCCAGGAACAGGAGGCAGAGGACTCAACAACAAGAGCCTTGAAAAAGACAAGGAAGAAAAAATGTAGCAGCAACCCTCTGGGCATGTGACTTAAGACTTTTGGCAGGCTGCCTTGCTGGGCTGGACAGAATGTGGGCAGAGAATTCACATCTTTCTCCCCACTGCCAGAGGCCAAGGAGGCCCAGACAGAGGAATATCAAGTCAGATCCTTCATCAAGCTAATGATCAACTTCGCGAGGAAAACAATGAATGAATAACCACAACTCTCATGTTTTACACATGCATGTGACTAATCTGCATTACTCTAGTGGGTTTATGACTTCCACAACTTAAAACAGTTCTGTAATATATTAATTAGGGATCAAATATGCAACCAATGCAAGGGTTCACACCTGGCCGGCAGATTGCTGCACAAAGCTCTAAAGCAAAAACAAGGACAGAATTCAGTTTAACATGTCACCCACCAACATTTATAGGGCATGAATTGAGACACTGGGCCAGGAGCAGCTAATACAAAGACAAATAAGATGTCTCTCTGAGGAAGCTACAGTATCCTAGGGGATGTGGGGGAAAAGCAAAGAGAATGTCAATAAAATAAGGCACTTGCTGGCACCGGATGTATAGGATAGTATATGAAAATCACCAGTCAGAGTTAAAAGACCAAAAGTGAAGCAAAGCAAACATCAATCCCCATAAAGACCAATGGGAAGAGTTAAGAAAAAACACCCCAGAAATAATCTAATCTGGATTTTCAAATGAGGATCCAAGTTATAAAAGGTTTATGACTTGTCCAGCATCATGGGTCAATAGTAAAACCTGGGCTGGAACTCAGGTTTCCAGTTCTTTCCACCACAGCAGGCAGGGAGGGGAGTTCCAGGCTTCTGAAGGTGGATGAATGCAAATTCAAAAATGTAGATTCTAGAGGCACCTGGGTGCCTCAGTTGGTTAAGTGTTCAATTCTTGATTTTGGCTCAGGTCATAATCTCATAGTTCATGAGTCAAGCCCTGCACTGGGCTGTGCACTGACAACGCAGAGCCTGCTTGGGATTCATTCTCTCTCTCTCTCTCTCTCTCTCTCTCCCCCCCCCTCCCTCCCGCCCTCTCTCTGCCCCTCTCCTGCTTGCATTCTCTCTCAAAATTTTTTTAAAAAGCATATTTTTAAAATCCAGATTCTAAAGACAACTTGACTAATGCACACTGAATAAGAATGAAGGGAGGGATGTGAGGGCTGGATCTCCTCAGGAAGGGGAGACCTAAAAAACAGAAGGGCATCTGCATGTGGTATGTCAGTAAAACCAGAAAAATTAAAAGCATTTCATTGGTAACTGGCAGTAAACATTCTCCTCAAAGCAACTATTTGCTAAAAGGCTGCTTCAGTGGTGTTACTAGTTTACTCTTCCCCTACTGCAGACAGTATTTTATAACTTGTGCTGAGACAGATGGGGATGTTTTGCATGTAAGATTTCTTAGGACACTATGTATCACAACACAACTGAATCGGCTTCAGAGTTTGCAACCCCTTTCCCCAGCAGAATTTCTCTAAGACATCAGGAAGTTCAAAGCAATACCCACATAAGCTAATATAAAGCTCTACCCAAGTTACTTTGCAAACCAAAATGCAAGCCACTTGTAATTATAAGGTAAGGAGATCAATGTAACACTTAATTCATTCAGCAGAATTTACTGATTAACTCTGTGCCATGCACACTATTTTAAGAGCTTATAATCTTAAAGGTTATAAGGTTGGGAGGTTAGGAGACAAAAGATAAGAAGGCATACAAAGAAATACACAAGGTAATTAAGATAAATAAGACAAAGTCCCTGCCTAGTGAGAAAAGTAAATACTATACATGCAAAAGCTACACAACAGTTTGATAAATGTAATAAAGCACTGCTACTCAAAATGTGGCCCGTGGACCAATGTCAACCTCTGAATTGTTTGCTGTTGGTCCACAAGAAGATAGTTAAGTTCAGACAGAGAGTAAACATTTAAAAACCTTTATAGAAATTTTTTTTTAATTCAAATTCAAGTTAGTTAACATACAGTGTAGTATTGGTTTCAGGAGTAGAATTTAGTGATTTATCACTTGCATACAACATCGATGGGCATTTGAGCTCGTTCCATAATTTGGCTACTATTGATAGCACTGCTATAAAACCTTTATAGCAATTTACCAGTAATTTTAGGTCTGCTGAATCTAGTCATTTATAAATGAGGCTTCTATTTTATACGTCTTTTTTTACATTTCATTTTTCTAGTATTTCATTTTTATTACACTTTTTACAAAAGATCAGTCCACAAATAGTTTGAAAAGTAATGCAATACAGTGATGTACCACAAGTACTACATATTATCCTATACATATGCTCTGAGCAGAGATGAAGAGAAATGAATGACCTGTGAGATTTAAGAGTGGCTCCAGAGAGGAGATAACCTTTAAGCTATAAGGGATAAGTGGGGGTTAACCAGAAATAGTAAGAAGTGAAAAAAAGTGGATGGCATGTTTGGAGTATAAACTTGAGGCACAGTAATAAACAGAAAAAGTGCAAGAAGTTAAAAGACTTGCATGACTTTAAAGTTTAGACTTTGGGCTTTTTACCTAAAACACAAGAGGAACCACTGAACATTTTTATTATCCAGAGAAGGCTGTATTTATGTTTTCATGCAAGTTATTCTGGCAGCAGTGTGGTAGATAGATTTGAAGAGAGACAGAACAGAAGGAGGGGCAGATACCGGTTATGAACATACGGGGATAATCTAGGTGGGAAGTAAAGAGAAGCTGCATTATGTCAAGGAAAACAGGCAAGACAGAATGGCTTGGAGAGATGTTTCAAAGGTAGGAATGTATAGTATTCCTTACTTACCGATATATATCAGAATCTGCAATTAAACAGTTGTTTATTTAATTCAATGAGTGGTCTGATTAGACAAGGGAGAAAGCAGTAGGAATGCTCTCTCCCTGATTAGACAGGATGACTGGGTTACTGAAAGAAGAGATATCAGGATGAAATGTGAAATTCTAGAGTGAAAATGTGAAAGTTCAGTAAATACAAGTATGAGGTGTGTGCTGCTGAGAAACAGGGGAGGTATCTGGGGTGAAACATAAAATTCTAGAATGATATTGGACCTCAATAACATACACACACACACACACATTTCTTTTAACATTTATTCATTTTTGAGAGATGAAGAGAAGCGCATGAGCAGGGGAAGCGCAGAGAGAGAGGGAGACACAGAATCCGAAGCAGGCTCTAGGCTCTGAGCTGTCAGCACAGAGCCCGGCAAGGGGCTTGAACTCAAGAATCGTGAGATCATGACCTGAGCCGAAGTCAGACTCTTAACCGACTGAGCCACCGGGGCTCCCCTATACACATACAGAGAGAGAACAAGAAAAGAGGTATAGCCAACGCATTTCTTTTGCACATCCCATGTAGAAAGCAGTATTTTAGACACCAAGAGAGATAAAAAGGGTAATACGCATAGTCCTTTCATTACTGGACCCCCAGGCAACTCTAGGGTCTCCTGAAACCCCCTAGTTAGTTCTGGACCACAGTTGACCTGAGGTACTTAATTCAGTAAATATCAAACCAAGATTCATCTTCAATCCAGAGAATCCTATGGGTTCAGGGAATCTCTAAAGGGAGGTAGTGGGAGAGGCAGTATAAGCACAAGTGTGTGTGGTGCTGGTGGGCAGAGGAGGAGGTTTCTTGCCTAGAAGAAATTAATATGCCGTGAAATGTCACTAGGGAAAATGTGAGTCCCTCAAATGAAAATTGTTGAGTCAGCCAGAGCCTCTGGAGTTCCCAATCTTCAGACATCCAGAGATAAGCTTCTCCTTAGAATAGCTGCTCCTTCTCATAGATTTAGTGAGTCCCTGAAACTCAGTGACTCTTGAGAGAAAGCAACAGTGCTAGGGAGCATACGGCAAGCATATACCATTTTTCATGGAATATTTGGGAAAAAGTAAGCATGTGGTTAGATGTAGTCAGAAACAATCAAGTACTCTTCCGTCGTGGGTATTTATATCCCTGTTTGCCATAATTAACACACACAGGGATTACCACTTATCCTAACACTGCTGTCCCTTTGTCGTGGGACAGGCCCAGTCGCCATGTTATGGTGGTCTGATGGTGTTTTATCAGGCTCTATAATGAGTGTCTGCTATATTTCAGGGCACATGATTTTACCAAAGGACATAATAGATTTAGCTTTATAACAACTTCTACTTCATTCTGGTCATGAACTAGGACAAAGAACCCCTTGTGTATCTTTACAGCTGTTATCTATACTAGTGAAATTCAGCAATTAACCTATGAATTTAATCTAATTATTCAACAAGTATACAAGATTAAATATTAAACAGTTTAGTTTACCTAAAGAGTAATAAGCTTTCAACCTAAGATCGTCAGCTGCCACTTTGTTTTAGGTTATAAAACATAATGTTGCTCATATCTTTTTAAAGTGGCATTGGATATAAGACAAATGTTCACATATAAGAGAACATAAAATTATCTCCAAAGAGCACTAATTGCCATCTTGTTATCAGAAATGAACAAATTCTCAATCGGTGACTACCCATCTGCAAGACACTTTTGGGAATCAACGGAAAACAAAAAGATCTAATTATCCACAAGGTCTGGAAAAGATAGAGAACAGAATCGCTTAATACCAACAGTGTATGGAGGTAAGCAGAGGAGAAGCTCTCCATTCAAAGTCTCCAGGATCCTCTGCAAGCCCCGTACAATGCACCAGCATGGAAAGTGGTGAATAAGCTTCATTGATAATAGTGACTACGTCACGGCTGGCTGAACATTCAGTCCACAAACAGAAGGCTTCTTGTATTTGCTCAAATCAACCATAGGAAAGTTTTAGCAAAAAGACTGTTATATTCAAATGGAAATCAGTACTTTCCAGCAAGAAAGGACAATTAGCAATTCCTTAAACTGGCACTAAGAGGAAGAGCAGGGAAACGTACCAAAAACAATCACAAACAACCTATATTCCAAAATGTGAAATAAGTAAGAAAGACCACCATAGTTAGCATTTTTGAAAAATGCATACAGCAGACCTAAGTCTGTATATTATAGGTCTCCAATCATCAACCCACTAGTAAACTTCACCCAAATACTCCCCTTTTGCAAACTGCTTATTACATACAAGTTTAAACCACAGTCTAAGATTCCAGGACATAGGTACTTTAAATGGTGTTCACTGAACATTAAGTAAAATAGTGCAAAACCTGTTTGTACATTTGAAAAGCCTTTACTCACCAGATTAACAGATTCTAGCAAATACCTTTCCAAGATTGGCAGGGCAAATAGTCACCATCACCCCATTTCCAAGCACACATCAATTTTGGCCTGTTTAACCTATGGATTTGGCACTGTGAGTCTGATCCTAGGTCTGTAACAAGTCCACAAGCTCTCAAATAAGTTACAATAGAACTTTAAGAAGTTCAAGGGAAAAAGACAGACTCAAGAAATTGCACCATTTTTAAATATGATACCAAAAGCATAAACAACAAAATTTAAAAACTGAGAAACTAAACTTGGTGAAAATTAAAAAATTTGTGCTTCAAATGATACCTACCAGCAAGAAAGTGAAAAGACAACCAACAGAATGAGAGAAAATATTTATAAATCATATATGTGATGAGGGGCACAAATCTTTAATTTTAATAATAAAAAGAAAACCCAATTATAAAGGGACAAAGGGTAGGATGCCTGGGTGGCTCAGCTGATTGAGTGTCCAACTCAGTTTCAGCTCAGGTCATGATGTCACAATTCTGTGAGTTTGACCACCTCATCAGGCTGTGTACTGACAGTGCAAAGCCTACTTGGGATTCTCTCTCTTCCCCCCTCTCTCTGCCCCTCCCCCACTCATGCTGTCTCTCTCTCTCTCCCCCAAAATAAACTTAAAAAAACTTTTTTAATGAATAAAGGGTGTATGAATAAGACATTTCTCCAAAGAAAATATATGAATGGCCAATAAACATATAAAAAGATATTTAGCATTATTAGTTATTAGGAAAATGCAAATCTGCAATGAGACATCACTTCAAACCCACTAAAATGGCTATAATAAAAAGACAATAACAAGTGCTAGGGAGAATGTAGATAAATGGTGTGGCCACTTTGGAAAATAGTTTGGCAGTTAAACAGAGGGGTGTAAGATCCAGCAATTCCATTCCTAGGTATATCCAAGAAAAATAAAAACACATCCATTCAGAAACCTGTACATAAATGTTTACAGCAGTATTCATGATAGCAAAAAAATGCAAACAATCCAAAGGTCCATCAAATGACAAATGGATAAACAGAAATTTATACATCTGTGCATGTATTATTATTCAATGATAAAAAATAATGAAGTACTGATAGATACTAAAACATGAATGAATTTCAAAAACATATGCTAAGTGAAAGAAGCCAGTCACAAAAGACTACATATTATATGATTCCATTGATAAGAGATGTCCAGATCAGAAAACTCTACAGAGATTGCTGGCAATCTGAAGGGATGGAAGAGACTGGAGAGTGACCAAATGGGTACAAGTTTTCTATCTAGAGTGATGAAAGTTATAGTGAAGGATGCACAAATCTGTATACTGAAAACCATCAAATTACACACTTTAAATAGGTGGTTTTTATGGTATGTAAATTATATCTCAATAAAGCTGGTATTTTTTAATCATGTCAAACTGCAAACCTTTACACACTCTTTCAAACTACCTGATATCAAATTGGGCAAAGTATATCTGAAGTAGAGCGATTATACTCACATCAATCTGTGTTTATAACCTAAGCACTGCCTTGAGTTGGACTGGCTCTGGGGGCACCACAGAACCCAATATTATACATTTCAAACACTTTGAAACTCTATTAATTTCCAAAAACCTCACAACACTAGCTACGGCTCCATTTACTTCAATAAACATTGACTGAAGCCCACCACAGGCCAAGGATTATGTTTAGAATACAAAGACAAAAGATATAGTAGGCCCAAACCCCAAGGAGTTCATAACCTGTTAAGTCTAAGACTGATAGGTATGCACATGATTCAAGTTCAGTGCTCTGTGTGCAAATTATGGGGATGAGCATGGGGCAGAGAAACAGAACAGAGAAGTGAGTGCTGTCATCTGGAGATGACTCCCAAAGGCTTCACAGGAACCATGACACCTGAGCAGACCTTCTGAGGCTAGGTAAACAGGAAGAGAATGGTGTGGGAAAGGGGATGGAAGAAGGAAAGCAAACCACACCGAAGGCAATGCAAAGAAAAGATGCATGTAATAACAAAGCAGCTTGAAAGACTGAAAGAAATTGGGCGGGGGGCGGGGAAGGGTAAAACAAGAATGTCAGATGATGGCCAGGGTGAAGAGGACACTGACTAAAGGAAATGTGGAAGGGATACCTGACTTTACTCAAGATAGTTCAAGGCTAATAACCCCCCAAACTGAACTCTTTCCCCTCTGCTCCAGACCTGTTCACCAGTGTCAAGTTCTATCACCTCAGACTAAATGCTGGTGCTTGAGCCAGAAACCTGGAAATCACCTTTGACATCTGCTTCCCCGAGCCCCCACATTCAGTCTATCACCAGTGCCACCAGTTCTAATTCCAAAATCTGTTCCATTCATCCACCACTTCTCCCTATTGCCACCACCATTACTCTAGTTCATGCCACTGGCATTGCACTTGCAATAGCCTCTTTTGCACTCTAATAGCCTCCTGATCAGTCTCCCCTAACTCACTCCAATTCATTCTACATGAATTGTACAATTCATCTACCATCTCGGTAGATGGTCCTTTCAAAGTGTCAAACTCCCACTGCACTAAAGTCTAAAGATGGGGAACATGCCTTGTTTTATTCACCTTGGGATACTCAGGGCCTAGGCACATTGAAAGAAAGAAAGAGAGAGGATCAGATCTGGGGTAAGATGTTGAGTACAGGCCTACTGGGGTTTGAGCTGTCTAGGAATATCCAAGTAGTTACCCTGCTGGCACCTGGCAATATGCACCTGGATCCCAAATGACATTTGGCTTCACTATTTCAAGACTAACATAAGCAGAATTACCTATGGTAAACAGGACTAAGACTATTTTAGATAATCATGAACTAAGTTAATAAAGCTTGAAGCAAGCTCAGCTTCTTAGGAAAGATTAAAGTATCTCTCTAATCTGAAATTCCGCAGTTCTGGGTCAGGTGTAGGTTAGCATTTCAAGGACAACAGAAACCTTGGATCTGGCACTAGATTTGTGGTGGGATCTTTACAAAGAGCAATCTGATAGCAAAGCCTATGATTTGGCACTTCCTTCAAACTATTTTCCCAATATTTCTGCCCCTCTGTTCCCTAATGTCCTCACCAATTCCCAAATGAGTTCTCTGTAATTCATTATAAATCATTCCTGACTCTCAGACAGTACATCTGGGGTGGTACCCAGAAGTATATCTTCTGATAGCAACACCAGGCAATTTCTGTCTGGGATGCACTAAGTTAACAGCACAGAGAACAGATACAAGGTTATCTTCCTTCCTCTCTCCCACTGACGTTGGAGAGAATGTGGGTATTGTCAGGATTTTCAGAAATAATTAAATTATAATTTACCCTGGTGGCCTTCCCATGGCAGTGTGCAAAGCATTTAATATAAAGTACTAGAAATGACAAATAAATGCAAAGAGCTTCCAGGGAGTTTCTAATGAGCAACAATTACTTTTCCAAATGTAGATGTAGAACACACTGATTACAACCTCCAATATCCTTTTTTCTCCTTAACTTTCCCCAATATCAGTGTTTGTTAACAACTATATACAAACCTTTCAAGTTCAATGAGATCATGATGGCATTTATTTCTATGTCACTTATTAAATCAATATATTAAATAATTACTCAAATGTCTTAACTTTTAAAACAGAACATTTTGAGGGGCACCTGGGTGGCTCAGTTAAACATCCAACACTTAGTTTTGGCTCAGGTCATGATCTCATGGTTCTTCCTGAGTCCGAGCCCACATCAGGCTTGTGCTCACAGTGCAAAGCTTGCTTGGGACTCTCTGTTTCTCCCTCTCTGCCCCTTCCCCGCTCTCTCTCACTTGCTCTCTTGCTCTCAAATAAAATGTTTAAAAAAATAAAAAACAAAGGGGCGCCTGGGTGGCTTAGTCGGTTAAGCGTCCGACTTTCGCTTAGGTCATGATCTCATGGTTCGTGAGTTCGAGCCCCGCGTTGGGCTCTGTGCTGACTGCCAGCTCAGAGCCTGGAGCCTGTTTCAGAGTCTGTGACTCCCTCTCTCTCTGACCCTCCCCTGCTCACGCGCTCTCTCTCTCTCTCTCTCTCTCTCTCTCTCCTAGAATTAAATAAAAAAATAAAAAACAAAACAGAATATTTTGAGAGTTTCTGTCTATATATCCAGGGAACATGTACAACAGTTAGTAACGTAAGATCAGTAAGCTTATGACCCTGTTGGTTTTTTATTCAGGTGATCACAGGCAACAGCCTGATGAATTTGGTAGTCCTTGGTTTTAAACTCCTTTATGCTTAGTCATATGTCATTTACTTTGTATCTGTAAAGGACCATTGGTTAAAGACAGAAAATATAAGAGTTACTGAAATATAAATAAGTAAATAACACAAATATTAAATCCTACAACTTTAACTAATGACGGTTTTTATCAGCTCTGGATATTGCATTACCTGATCAATTTCTTTTTTTTTAATATTTATTTATTTTTAGTATAGTTTATTACCAATTGGTTTCCATACAACACCCAGAGCTTGTTCCAAAAAGTGCCCTCCTCCATGCCCATCACCCATTTTCCCCTCTCCGCCACACCCCATCAGCCCTCAATTTGTTCTCAGTATTTAAATCATGTTCTCTCATGATTTGCCTCCCTCCCTCTCCCCAACTATTTCTCCCCTTCCCCTCCCCAATGGTCTTCTGTTAAGTTTCTCCTGATCCACATATGAGTGAAAACATATGGTATCTGTCTTTCTCTGCCTGACTTATTTCATTTAGCATAATACCCTCCAGTTCCACCCACATTGCTAAAAATGGCCAGATTTCATTCTTTCTCATTGCCATGTAGTATTCCATTGTATATATAAACCACATCTTCTTGTATCTGATCAACTTTCTTACATCTTACAAAAAGAAAGTGTCCAATACTTTAAAATCCAATGGGAAAAAAGAGGGAAATATGGACAATATAACATCACAACCGGCTTTTCATTTATAGGGAATAAGGTTGCTTCAATTATGTGTTATTTGCCAGAAAAGTACTTATGTATAGCAGTTTGAAAATGTTTATCTATTAGCGTATTTTTATTTTATTTTATTTTTTTAAAATTTTTTTAAATGTTTTATTTATTTCTAGGAGAGAGAGAGAGAGACAGCGTGAGCAGGGGAGGGTCAGAGAGAGAGGGAGTCACAGACTGAAACAGGCTCCAGGCTCCGAGCTGGCAGTCAGCACAGAGCCCGACGCGGGGCTCGAACCCACGAACCGCGAGATCATGACCTAAGCGAAAGTCGGATGCCTAACCGACTAAGCCACCCAGGCGCCCCAATTAGCGTATTTTTAAAAGAAAATTTCAAAATACATTTTTAAAAATAAGACAGAATACCAGACTTTCAACCACTGAATGATAAACCAAGGCTACTATTTATTTTTGATGTCTTGACAAAACCTTAAATTTCAATCTGCACTTTAAGCCATATTCATTCCCAAAAGCATTTCATCTTAAAATCTGACAGTGGGGTTTTATTTATTTTACGTGACTAAACTAAGCAACTTTGTTATTCATGCAAATGACATATGCTTTAAGTTACTCATTTTAGCATTGCTTAAAATAGTAAAGTACTGGAAACCATCTAAGTATCTGCCAGTGGGGGAGGAAGTTATGGTACATCAATACAATGAAATGTTACACAGACATTAAAAATAAAATAATAAGAAAACATACAGTATAGTGTGCTACTGCTTCTGTAGGAAAATGGGGGTGGGTTATAAATGTATTTGATTGTACATGCTTATTAAAATAACTCCAGAATGATACTGTTTTTTTAAAAAACTAACAACACTGGTTACCTGTGGAGCCAACAACTTGGAGGAATGGAGACAAGAGAAACTTTTCAAGGAGTAATCTTTTATATTTTTTTGAAATTTGATCCATGTGAATGTATAATCTATTCCAAGAAAGAAATGCTTAAAAATAAGTATTTTTAAAAGTAAACCATATATGAGTATTTTAAAAGAAATGAATATTTTTTAAAATGTTAATACTCAATAACTAGTTTATACATAATCACATAGATAAAACCATTTTGTGAAAGAATGGTCACAATCTTTCATCTTAAAGCTGTCCAGTGCATGCCCTCTTCAATCACACGGAACACAGCAATCTTAGAGTTAATTCCATCTCCAACCCTTTTCCTGTGCCATCAGTTGTTGAAATAGCAGCTACAATGGGTTCCTTCACTTTCTCAGGGCTACAAGGAAAAAGCAGTATAAGTATGAGCTTCTTGACAAATCCCTGGAAGAAGTGACTGAGATAAAATTTTTTTAAATATTCAATTTTTCTAATCACAGTGTACACCACTTATTAAATGGAAAACTCAAGTGTCTTTTCATTTATAATGCTGCATTAAATCATATATTAGATATAAAATTTGTAACATAATACTTAATAATAGAATATCCATTTAAGACCAATTTTATCTTAATCACATTATCTTTTATTGCCCCCAAATGACAAACTGCCTTTTAAAACTTAATTCAATAGGAGCTTCTTGAGAAACAGGGTCTCAAGTCAAAAAAAAGGTGAGAACAAAGCAAGATCTCCACAGTACAAATGACCAACTGAACCAGAGTTACTGGGGAGCAAAAATCACAAATCTAAAAATAACAATAAGGTTGGCCTTTCTATTCACCATCCAACCCCAAACTGGTATTCCCGTTCTTATCTCTCACTGAGTTCACAGCCAGTCTTCCAAAGGTTCACCTTTCTTGAGCTCCTTCTCCTATCCTAACCTTCTAACTCTTGACAAACACTTCCCTTTTCACCTGCACCTAGAAAAAACTGAAGGAATTACCTTGCTGCCAACCATAGTGACTGTACTTTTACCTGCCCTTTCACCTTCCTCTCCCATGCACAGGAGGAGGCAGATGCTCCTTCCCGGCCTTAGAGCATCTCCGACCTCCATCAGGACCTCATCTGGCCATCGTCCACCACTTGACATTTCAACCGCTCCTTTTTCTTTGGCTCCTTCCCATATGCCTTCAAAACAGCAAAGACCCTTTGTTATCTTGAAAATTGTCTCTTGATCATGCTCCATCCTCTAACTATTGCCTACTTCTGTCCTTCTTCTGGTCAAGCTGCCCAAATACAGAATCCATACCCATTATTGCCTCCTTCTTCCCTCAGAAAAAGTATGCTTCACTTTCAAATCCTCTACTAAAATAGCCTTATCAAAGTTCCCTAATGTCTGCCTAATCACTGAATCAAAAGTGAAAGTGACCTTCAAGCTTATCTACTCTGTTTAGTTTATTATATGGGTAAGGAAGCCGAGAATCCTGAGAGATTAAATTGCCCAACATTATACAGTGAATTAGTGCAGATTAACATCTTGACAACTTTCCATCCAGAAGAATACACATTCCTTGGTTTAAAACACAGAAAGAAAAGAAAACAAAAACACTAACTAAAAATGGCAGGATGAACCCTACTCAAGATTATTTTGGACCAGGCACCACATGGACCCACCTCCTTCCTCCAAAGAAGAACCTCTCCATGCTGTGTCTCAAGGTTCCTCAAAAAATTAAAAATAGAACTACCCTAAGACCCAGCAATTGCACTACTAAGTATTTATCCAAAGGTTACAAAAATGTTGATTTGAAGGGGCACATGCACTCCAATGTTTACAGTAGTGCTATCAACAATAATAAAATTATGGAAAGAGCCCAAATGTCCTTTGACTGAAGACTAGATGAACATATACGCGCGTGCGTGCGCACACACACACTCTCTCTCTTTCTCCCTCTCTCTCTCTCCCCCATATATATATATATATATATAAAATGGAATATTACTCATATATATATATGCACATATATACATACATATGTAATGGACTATTACTCAACCATCAAAAAGAATGAAATCTTGCCATTTGCAACATGGGTGAACTTCAGTGTATTATGCTAAGTGAAATAATTCAGTCAGAGAAAACAAATATATGATTTCAGTCATATGTGGAACTTAAGAAACAAAACAGGGGGAGGGAAGGAAAAAATAAGGTAAAAACAGAGAGGGAGGCAAACCATAAAAGACTTAAATACAGAGAACAAACTGAGGCTTGGTGGAGGGGGGTGAGGGTGGGGGGATGGACTAAATGGGTGATGGGCATTAAGGAGGGCACTTGTTGGGATGAGCACAGGGTATTGTAAATAAGTGATGAATCACTAAATTCTACTCCTGAAACCAATACTACACTATGTGTTAACTAACTTCAAATTAAATAAATTTTTAAAAAAGATTATTTCAGGTTTCTCCACAAAAGAAAAAGGAAGAGTCACAACTGTAATCTGAAACTAAAGTCAATACAAATATAGCAACAGATAATCCAAAATCCATTTCAGTTGACTTGAGAATGTCATGAATTGCACTTCATGAATTCCTAAGCATCTAAACCAAATAATAAAGTTCCACTGTGGAATCTTTTCAGGAAAGAGTCTATTCCTCTTCCTTTTCTCTACTCCTCCCTCTGCTATGAACTTGCCTGCAGGACACAATCTAAATCTGGGTATTGAAAGACCCTCCATTGCTGAAAAAGCAGTCAGAGAGGGAGAAAGAAATAGAGAAATAAAAAGCAAGAAGTTTCCAGAAGGTGGAGGTGGTCAACAGCGCCGAATGCTAATAGTGCACATTCTTTCCCCGAGGGACCACTTTTTGTACATTCTTACTCATTCTAAATAAGTCTCTGAAGTTTTCCTGAATTAGGGCTTAATGTCTTTTACAAATAAACATGCCCAGCTGAGCATGAAGAGTATAGATTCCTTAATCTACTTGTAATCTACTTGTGTTCAGTCTCTTTGCTGTATGTTCTAGAAGCCAGCCTACAGTCTTAGAGTAAAATATCTGAGATTCTACTACCCAAGCTTTTTCCACATCCAACAATTCTTCCATAATAGTCCTTGAAATATCCATATAACTACCAAAAATATATATAATAAATGAGGACTTTAAACAAAGAACGAATTGGAATTAATGGTTTAAAAATTACCTTGCCTATATTCTTAGCCTTTCCAGGTTATTTCCATTCCTAAATAAATGGGAGGCTTCAAAGACTTTTTTGCTTTACTTTTTGCTGTTTTATCACACTATTGTCAGCTACCCCACAAACTTAGGAAGGCAAAGTACTACAAGAGACATCCACCTAGAAATATACAATATCTAGACTTCAAATTAAACGATTTGAACAGTAAAATAATACATTACTGGTAAGGAAACATGAAGATACTATTTTCTCATTATTTTGAATGTTAATTTAATAAAATTAATAAGCAAAATGAGGAGAGGAGGGGGAAGAGTGATGAGGAAACCAGGGGAAGGATTCGACAGAGGGATGAGAGATGAAGGGGAAACACAAGAAGCTTTGAGGAGAAGAGTCATCTTACAGCCTGCTCTCTCCGGTTCTGTGTGGCATCTGCTTGTGCTCCTTTCCTTCAGATTCCTATTTCAGAGTCAGCTAGACTGAGAGCCAGGGGCCATCCCTGCATGGTGCACAAAGTGTACCCAATAATAGGGAGGGCTTCCTCTGGCGTGAGGTCACAGAGATTCAACTGGGATTCCCCAGCAGCCTTGTTTAGAGGGAATAAAGAAGATAATCCAACAGGAAAGGCAAGAAAGATGGGAGCCATTCCTAAGTTAGCAAACACCAAGTCATTTCTGTTAATAACTCAATACTCCAGCACAGTAGCCAAAAACAGGCCAACTGGTTACCTTAAAAATAATTTTGAATTCAAGGAATCACACTGGTTAAAAGTGAACTGAAAGGTCATTCAATACAAACTCCCTTCTTAGAAGTTACTGAGATAAAGATACTTGGGGGAAAAAACCACTGCAAGATCTACTCCTGGTATAGAAGAATAAGCTTCTAATGAATTAAAATTCCCACAAATAACAATTAACACTCTGGGCAACACAAAAAACAACCACCTGAGGGCACTGGCAAGTGAAGAGAAGCCAACATGCTTGGGAGGGAAGTCTAAACGTGGAAGAAGTGACCAGCATGGTGTGTGTTGAAAGTCTGCAGCTTTGTCCTGACACTAGCCACAGTTATGGTGCTGCCAAACAGCTAAACTCCTGTTTTAAAACAACCCATCCTCTTAATGATCGGAGGACCTGGGAAGGTAGCTCAGGGAAACCAGAGCCACCAGATGGCAAGGGAAAAGCCTAGAAAGAAGAGAGCCAGAGAAGGTGAACATCAAGTTCTGTGTAGAAACTTCCCAAACCTCTGGCAGACACTTAAAGCATCTAAATGCATGGGACAGACCAAAATTAATCTAAACTGTGATATGAACCACCACTCACTGTGGCCAAAGGACCTAGAAATGATAACTCCAATAGAAAAATTCACCAGCTTTTTGGCAGATGAAATCAAAGCCCAAAGCAACAAAGGCTACCAGGCTATGAGGGAGAAATCCTGCAAAAATGAGAAGCAGGGAGCCCAAAATTTTGTATAAATACTGCACAAGTCTCTGGCTGACCCCCAAACCACACATATGCAGGGCAGGCCTGGGATAGCCTGAAGTAAGATCTGAGCCACCACCACCACAGGTGTGACAAGGGCTTGCTCTTTGAGCCCATCTGATGTAAATGCCTGCTTACCTACTTCAGAGCAAGATAACAGAAACAGAGTTGCCACAACATAACATTAGAAGAAATATAATCTAAAATTTCTCCATATAAAAATGGCTAAGAAAATGTGATCCATCTCAAAGGAAAAAACAAACAACAGATAATAATCTCAATACGAAGCAGATCATAGAGTTACCAGACAAGGATTTTAAACTAGCTATAATAACTATGCTCATCAATAACAAAAAAAGAACATATACTTATAATAAATAAAAATATAGGAAATCTGTTTAAAAATAGAAAAAACAAAAAAATTTTAGTATTGTAAAAAAAATCTGAAATTTAAAAATTCATTAAGTAAAGCTTAATGGAAGAAAAATGGAGATGAAGGAGGAAAAAAAATCAGTGAGCCTGAGGCTAGAATAATATAAATCATCCAAACTGAAGAGAAAATTAAAGATTTAAACATGAATAGAATCCAAGAGATATGTATACCAATTTCAAAGTGTTAGTATACCATGATTGTACTTCAAGAAAGAAAAAACAAATGGAGCAATGAAAACTCCTGACGATAATCCACAAACCCCCAAAATGTGGTGAGTGACAAAAATTTACAGATTTAAGAAACTCAGCGAAACCCAAAAAGGGTAACTTCAAAGAAAAGTACACCTAGGAAAATGTCACAGCCAAAATGTTTTTTAAACCTAGAGAAAATCTTAAGAGCAGTCAGAGAAAAAATAAACATTATATAGACAGGAGAAATGATTCCAATAACCACAAACTTCTTATCCAAAGCCACAGAACCCAAAGCTAGTCGAATAGCATCTTTAAAGTAACAAAAGAAAAAAAAAACCTGCCAGCCTAGAAATACTATATTCAGCAAAAATACCCTTGTGGCATGAAAGAGAAACCAAGATATTTTCAGGTAAAGAACATAAGAAAATTTGTCACAAGCATACCTCCACAAGAAAAATTCCTAAAGAAAGTTCTTCAGGGGGGAAGGCAAATAATGCTAGAGGACAACATACATTTTCACGAATGAATGAACAGCATCACAAATAGCCATTATCTAAGTAAATATTAAATATCTTTCTCTTAATTTAAAATAAATAACCATTTAACACATAAACTGCCTTTTGGGTTTATAATACATGCAGATATAAGACATATGACAATAATCACATAAAGGACAGTGGAATTTATAATAAATGTACTTCTATGTTTGCCAAGTTTGTATTGGTATATACCATGACAAGTTAAGAATGTACATTATAATCTCTAGAGCAATAACCAAAAAATAATAATGTAAAGAAGAATAGCTTACAAGTCAACAGATAATTAACAAAACATATTAAAAACCAAGACCCAACTATATGCTACCTAGAAAATATGTCTGTTAAATATAAAGACACAGACTGAAAAAAGTGAATGGGAAAAGATATGCCATACAAATGATAAGTATAAGAAGCGTAAAAAGGTTATATTAATATCATATAAACAAACTTAAATACAAAGAGTACACCCAAAGATAAAAAGGGTAACTCATAATGATAAGTTAATTCATCAAAAAGTCATAATAATCATAACTGTGTATGAGCCTAACAACAGACCTTCAAAGCACATGAACCAAAAATTGACAGGACCGAAAGAAAACAAGTAATTCCACAATCACAGAACGTTTCAATACCCACTCTAAGCAACTTATAGGAACACTGAACAAAAAATAATAATGAAATAAATAGCCAGAATAACACTATCAACCAACTTGACCTCCAATACCTGCAGAATACACATTATTTTTAAGTGCACATGGTACATTAACACAGAGACAGCATGTGTTTTCCACTAAAATGAGTTCCAATCAATTTTAAAAGAAGGACAACAGGTTAAGCATCCGACCCTTGGTTTGAGCACAGGTCATAATCTCACAGTTTATGGGTTCGAGCCCCTCATCAGGCTCTGCACTGGCGGTGTGGAGCCTGGTTGGAATTCTCTCTCTTTCCCTCTCTCTCTATCCCTTCCCTGCTTGCACCCTCTCTTTCAAAATAAATAAATAAATAAACAATTTTTAAAAAAAGGAATGACAGCATGCAAAGAATGTTCTCTGATCAAGCTCAGCGATACGGTCAAACGCAACAATATACGTATCATAGGAATCCCAGAAGAGGAAGAGAGGGGGAAAGGTGCTGAAGGAGTCCTGGAACAAATTATAGCAGAGAACTTCCCCGACCTGGGGAAGGAAGTAAATGTGGAAATACAAGAGGCTCAGAGGACTCCCCTCAGACGTAACTTGAATCGATCTTCTGCACGACATATCATCGTAAAAATGGCAAAATACAAGGACAAAGAGAGAATTTTGAAAGCAGCTAGGGAGAAAAGGGCCCTCACATACAAAGGGAAACCTATCAGAGTGGTGACAGACCTATCTACTGAAACTTGGCAGGCTAGAAAGGAATGGCAGGAAATCTTCAATGTGATGAACAGTAAAAATATGCAGCCAAGAATCCTCTATCCAGCAAGCCTGTCATTCAAAATAGAAGGAGAGATAAAAACCTTTCCAAATAAACAGAAATTGAAAGAATTTGTCACCACGAAGCCAGCCCTACAAGAAATCCTGAGGGGGATGCTCTGAAGGAAAGGTTGCAAGGAACAAAGATACCAGAGACACCACCACAAACATGAACCCTACAAAAGATACAAAGACTCTAAACCCACATATTTCAATAATAACACTGAATGTAAATGGGCTGAATGCTCCAATCAAAAGACATAGGGTAGCAGAATGGATTAAAAAACAAAATCCATCAATATGCTGTCTACAAGAAACTCATTTTAGACGGGAAGATACCTTCAGATTAAAAGTAAGGGGATGGAGAAATATATATCATGCTACAGGAAATCAAAAGAAAGCCGGAGTAGCGATACTTATATCAGACAAACTGGACTTTAAATTAAAGACAATCACAAGAGATGAAGAAGGGCACTACATAATAATTACAGGGTCCATCCATCAGGAAGAACTAACAATCATAAATGTCTACGCACCGAATATGGGAGCACCTAAATATCTAAAACAATTAATCACAAACAGAAACAAGCTTATAGATAAGAATGTGCTAATAGCAGGGGACTTTAATACTCCGCTTACAGCAATGGATAGGTCAACCAGACAGAAAATCACTAAAGAAATAATGGACTTGAAAGACACATTGGACCAGATGGATCTGACGGATATATTTAGAACTTTACATCCTGAGGCCAGGGAATTTACTTTCTTCTCAAGTGCGCATGGCACATTCTCCAAGATAGATCACATACTGGGACATAAAGCAGCCCTCAATAAATATAAAAGAATAGAGATCATACCATGCACACTGTCAGATCACAATGCTTTGAAACTTGAAATCAATTACAGGAAGAAGTCTGGAAAACCGCCAAAAACATGGAGGTTAAAGAACACCCTTCTAAAGAATGAATGGGCCAATCAGGCAATTAGAGAGGAAATTAAAAAATATATGGAAACAAATGAAAATGAAAACACAACAATTCAAAATCTATGGGATGCGGCCAAGGCAGTCCTAAGAGGAAAGTACATTGCTCTCCAGGCCTATTTCAAGAGATTAGAAAAAGCACAAGTCCAAAATCTAACAGCTCACCTAAAGGAGCTAGAGGCAGAGCAACAAGAACGCCCTAAACCCAGTAGAAGAAGAGAAATAGTAAAAATTAGAGCAGAAATAAACAACATAGAGACCAAAGAAACAATTGAACAGATCAATGAAACCAAGAGTTGGTTTTTTGAAAAAGTAAACAAAATTGACAAACCTCTAGCCAGGCTTATCAAAAAGAAAAGAGAGAGCACCCAAATAGACAAAATTATGAATGAAAATGGACTTATTACAACCAACCCCTCAGAAATACAAGCAATTATCAGGGAATACTATGAAAAATTATATGCCAACAAATTGGACAACTTAGAAGAAATGGACAAATTCCTAAACACACACTCACTACCAAAATTCACACGGGAAGAAATAGAAAACCTGAACAGACCCATAACGAGTGAAGAAATCGAATCAGTGATCAAAAATCTCCCAACAAATAAGAGCCCTGGACCTGATGGTTTCCCTGGGGAATTCTACCAGACATTTAAAACAGAATTAATCCCAATTCTTCTCAAGCTATTCCAAAAAATAGAAGTCGAAGGAAAACTCCCGGACTCATTTTATGAAGCCAGCATCACTCTGATTCCCAAGCCAGACAGAGATCCAACAAAAAAAGAGAACTATAGGCCAATATCCTTGATGAATACGGATGCAAAAATTCTCAACAAGATCCTTGCAAATCGAATCCAGCAGCATATCAAAAGAATCATCCACCAAGATCAAGTGGGATTCATTCCTGGGTTACAGGGCTGGTTCAACATTCGCAAATCAATCAATGTGATCCATCATATCAATAAAAGAAAAGATAAAAACCATATGATCCTGTCAATAGATGCAGAAAAAGCATTTGACAAAATACAGCATCCCTTCTTAATAAAGACTCTCGAGAAAGTTGGGATAGAAGGAACCTACTTAAACATCATCAAAGCCATCTATGAGAAGCCTTCAGCTAACATCATCCTCAACGGGGAAAAACTGAGAGCTTTCCCCCTGAGATCAGGAACACGACAGGGATGTCCACTCTCACCACTGTTGTTTAACATAGTGCTGGAAGTCCTAGCATCAGCCATCAGACAACAAAAGGAAATCAAAGGCATCAGAATTGGCAAAGAGGAAGTCAAACTTTCACTCTTCGCAGATGACATGATACTCTACATAGAAAACCCGACAGACTCCACCAGAAGCCTACTAGAACTGATCCAAGAATTCAGCCAAGTTGCAGGGTACAAAATCAACGTACAGAAATCGGTTGCATTTTTATACACCAATAATGAAGCAACAGAAAGAGAAATCAAGAAACTGATCCCATTCACAATTGCACAAAAAACCATAAAATACCTCGGAATAAACCTAACCAAGGATACAAGAGATCTGTATGATGAAAACTATAGAAAACTTATGAAGGAAATTGAAGAAGACACAAAGAAATGGAAAAACATTCCATGCTCATGGATAGGAAGAATAAATATAGTTAAGATGTCATTACTACCTAAAGCACTCTACACATTCAATGCAATTCCAATCAAAATTGCACCAGCATACTTCTCAAAACTAGAACAAACTATCCAAAAATTTGTATGGAACCACAAAAGACCCCGAATAGCCAAAGTAATACTGAAAAATAAAACCAAAACGGGAGGTATCACCATCCCAGACTTCAGCCTCTACTACAAAGCTGTCATCCTCAAGACAGTATGGTATTGGCACAAAAACAGACACATAGACCAATGGAACAGAATTGAGAACTCAGAAGTGGACCCAAAAGTATACAGCCAACTGATCTTTGACAAAGCAGGAAAGAATATCCAATGGAAAAAAGACAGCCTTTTTAACAGATGGTGTTGGGAGAACTGGACAGCAACATGCAGAAGAATGAAACTAGATCATTTTCTCACACCATGCACAAAAATCAACTCAAAATGGATAAAGGACCTGAACGTGAGACAGGAAACTATCAACACCCTAGAGGAGAAAGCAGGAAACAACCTCCTTGACCTCCACCGCAGCAACTTCTTACTTGACACATCCCCAAAAGCAAGGGAATCAAGAGCAAAAATAAACTGTTGGGACCTCATCAAGATTAAAAGCTTCTGCACAGCCAAGGAAACAACCCAGAAAATTAATAGGCAACCAACGGAATGGGAAAAGATAGTTGCAAATGACATATCAGATAAAGGGTTAATATCCAGAATCTATAAGGAACTCACCAAACTACACGCCCGAAAAACAAACAACCCAGTGAAGAAATGGGCAGAAGACATGAACAGACACTTCTCCAAAGAGGACATCCAGATGGCCAACAGACACATGAAACGATGCTCAGCATCCCTCCTCATCAGGGAAATACAAATCAAAACCACACTGAGATACCACCTCACGCCAGTCAGAGTGGCTAAAATGAGCAAATCAGAGAACTCTAGATGCTGGCGAGGATGTGGAGAAACGGGCACCCTCCTACACTGTTGGTGGGAATGTAAACTGGTACAGCCCCTCTGGAAAACAGTGTGGAGGTTCCTCAGGAAACTAACAATAGAACTCCCTTATGACCCAGCAATAGCACTGCTAGGAATTTACCCAAGGGATACAGAAATGCTGAGGCATAGGAGCACATGTACCCCAATGTTCATAGCAGCACTCTCCACAATAGCTAAAACATGGAAAGAGCCTAAGTGTCCATCAACAGATGAATGGATCAAGAAGATGTGGTTTATCTATACCATGGAATACTACATGGCAAGGAGAAACAATGAAATCTGGCCATGTGTAGCAATATGGATGGACCTTGAGGGTGTTATGCTGAGCGAAATAAGTCAGGCAGAGAAGGACAAATATCATATGTTTGCACGTATAGGAGAATTAGGAGGAACTTGACGGAGGAACAAGGGGGAGAAGAAGGGCGGAAATGGTGGGGGAAAGGGAGAGAGGCAAACCATGAGAGACTCTTGAATGCTGACAAAAACTGAGGACTGATGGATGTGGGGGGGAGGAGGGATGGGCATGGAGGAGGACACTTGTGGGGATGAGCACTGGGTGTTATGTGGAAACTAATTTGACAATAAACTATTTGTAAAAAAATAAATAAATAAAAATAAAAAATAAATTATATAAAAACTTAAAAAGAGAAAAGAAAAAAGTTTCCTTTTTAAATAAAAAAGTGACAGGAAAATCATGACTGTAGACAAATTCAGGTAACGTGAAAGAAGTTATTTTAGAGCAAGACTCTAGAGGTCTGTCCTATAGTTCAAACCATGATGCTTTCATAACTGGTTTTTCCTCTTCTCGATTCAGTCAGTCTTTTTTGAGTATCAGCTATTTTCAGGCATAGTACTAGGCACTAAGGGGATACAAATAGACAATAACTATTTGTAAAAAAAAAAAAAAAAAAAAAAAAGAATGTTCTCTGATCAAAAAGGAATTAAATTGGAAATCAATGACTAAAATATATCTAAGAAAACTCTCAAGTAATTGGAAATTAAACAAGACACTTTTAAGAAATCTGTTGGGGGGCGCCTGAGAGGCTAAGTCGGTTAAGCGTCCGACTTCGGCTCAGGTCATGATCTCACGGTTTGTGGGTTTGACCCCCACATTGGGCTCTGTGCTGACAGTCAGCTCAGAGCCTGAAGCCTGCCTCAGATTCTGTGTCTCCCCCTCTCTCTGACCCTCCCCTGCTTACACCATCTCTCTCTCTCTCTCTCTCAGAAATAAATAAAACATTGAAAAATTTTTAAAGAAACCTATTGGGTCAAAGAAGAAATCTCAATGGAAATTAAAAAACATTCTGTACTAAATTTAAATGAAAAATACAACATACAAAAATATGTAGGATGCAGGGAAAACAGTGTTTACAGGGAAAGGTATAGCAGTACCTGCTTATGTTGGGGGTAAAAAGGTCTAAAATCAGTGACTTAAGTTTCTACCAAAAGAAGCTAGAAAAAGAAGATCAAAGACAAATTAAATAGAGGGAGAGAAATAAAGATAAGAGGTAATTCGATGGGGGAAAAGAACATCTTTTAAACAAAAAGTATTGGAACAACTAGATATTTGTATCTTGAAAAAACAAACACGTACCCTTACCTCACAACATATAAAAAAATTAATTCCAAATGAACCACAGACCTAAATGTAAAAGCTAAAACTATAAATCTTCTGAGTGGGAAGCTATAGTTAAGCAGCTTCTGTTCAACTATATGTGCTTCTGCTGCCGAGGGACCCTAGGATAGCAGGAGAGATGAGAGAGGGCAGTGGTATGGCTCTCCACTCCAGGAAGGTGGGAAAGGATCCATTTCCCGGAAGTGGAAGATACAACAGAAGTAGAACCTCTGAAAACAGCCCTGAGGCCAAGAGACTGTCAGAGATTCCTGGAGACCTCTGAGAAATATGGAGAAACTGGCCGACTATCAGGGGTTAGTCTCTCGAGGAAAATTCACCAAAAGGGAAATGGCAAAGGTCTACCATTCTTAGAATTATTAATTATGACATTTCTCAAACCTTTGTGAAATTCCCAAATAAGTGCTTGGGACTTACGATTTTACACGTTTTATTCAATGTATTCATAATTTATATCCTCCCCTAAAAGGCTGCTTGGTTTAGTCTGTGCTCAGATGTGTACCATTTAAGTGAAATGGAAATTTCTTCTTTGACCATGTTAGATTTCCAAGGCAATCAACATAGAACTAGCAAACAGACAAAAATGGCTAGATTTAAATCTCAATACAATACTAATCACCTTTCAATTATTCACATGTATCCATACATTAATGAAACAACCACAAGTTTAATATTATTTTTCTTTTTACGTTTCCCCCATTTGGGGAAGAAAATACTCTCTTTACAAGTCTTTACCTTTTGGGGTAGAGGGTTTTGATAAAGCAAATAAAAGATTCACTGAGAATATGTCTGTCTTCTTGGACTTACACTTAATTCATCAACATTTATGAAGAATCTCGAGTGATCTTGAACTAGCCCAACAGCCTCTGAAGTGATCTCCCTGGCCCCCTCCTGGTCCATTTCCAATCCATCCTTCCTCCTGCTCCTAAAGTCAAATTGCTTAAAAGAGCCAAGGTGAGCTCTTTTCTCTTTAAAACCCTTAGGAAGCTTCCCACTGCTCTCCAGATAAAGTCCAGATCTCTGGTGCTTACCTATCCTTCTGGCCCCCTCTCTAGCCTCTTCTCTCCTTGAACTCTACCCTCCAGTCATGCAGAACTCTGCGCAGCTCCCAGACTGTTTTATGCCCCTGTGACTCTGCTTGTCTACTCTTTCTGCCCACAAAAAATTAGCTCTCACAAACTCTATCCGTGCCGCATTAGCCCCTTGCTTCCTGAACTCCTACTTATCTCCAAAGATGAAGCTTCTGGATTCGCTTCTTCTTCAAACACGATCATTCCACTTCCTTTGGTATGGACTTCCAGATCATTTTCTGCTTTCCCTCCTGTGACTTTTTGGAAAAAAAGCAGTTCTATCAACATATTCATTTATATAAAATGTGATTCTCCATACCACTGATACTCCAATGAGAGGTGACATGAATATACAAACTTCCTCACTTGTCTGGATTTTGCTTTTTTATATGTCCTTGGATCATTGTTGATCTCAACGTAAGTATAAGATACCGGAGAGAAATAGTATATTCTAATAGGGGCAGGGTGACCATAAAAAACTTAGCTGCTAAACAATTTGCCTAATCAATCTTGTAAATCAAAAATATAAAACCATATGATTCTTTTGTCAATCTTCATTAAACATCTACTTATATGCCAAGCACTGTGCTGGATTCTAGGGACACGACATTACACAAAATAAATTCTGGATAATTTACAGAAACGAAGAATTTTTAACTCAAAGGCACATTAGAGATCAGAGTCTAGTCTACCCACTTTATAGTAGAGGAAGTGTCTTGCCCAAATCCATCCAGCTAGTTAGTTGCAAAGGCAAGATACAAGAGACTTCTTGTCAAATACCTCTTAGTTTTTTTCTACCAGTTTAAAGGAATTTTGAGTAATAAGACAGATTAAACACTATTTTGGTTCAAGATATTATATAAATCTCAATATTTTAAAATAATATTAATCTATATGTGAAAAGAGGCTTGAAAGCGGGGACATAAAACAAATCTAAAGGGAACAAAATAACAGAGACCCAGAAGTGGGAGCTGAGATTCATCTAAGTCAGCAGATGACATCTATTTGCACTCGTTAGCACTGCCTGGCATGTGCTACACCACCCCCTCGGGTAATTTACATTTTTTTAAAGCATGTATTTCTAAATTTAGGAAGTTAGGATAATCAGGGTGGAAAAGCCCATCTGTTTGACGTTCACTCCAGCTGCTGCAGATTCTGAAATGAAATTTGAGTATTTTCTTGTCTGTTTTATCTTACCCAGTCTGGAATCTGAGGACATTACAGAAGCATAAAAGTCGCTAAGGGCAGGGTATCCAATATGTTTTGGTGTTGGGTTTTTTTGTTGTTGTTGTTTTTGGTTTTTTGGTACACACAACACCTCCATTGTGCTTAACTAGCCCTGCCACAATTAACAAGCACACCCACTATTTATACACATCTGTATACACTCATGGTATATTTACATGTTCTTGTGTAATATTTTGTTGGGATGGTGAGGTGACAGGGACAGAAAGACTGTAGGAAGAGATGATGTTTGACCCTAATGGGGTTAAAATTAGTTTGTACAAGACAGAAAAAGTAACTGAACTACTGCTTGGCTACATTACTTAGAAAGAGCTTTAACCTTGACTCTGATCCAAATTTGCCACTTAAAAACTGTGTAGTTTTGAAAAGATTACTTTACCTCTCTGGGTTTCTTATTATGTAACAAGCAAGATAAGAGGCAGGAGGGGAAGGAAGAAAGCTGAGCACAGAAGAGAAACCAGGAGACTGAAGGTCTGTATGACAGCTGCATGCATTTTCAGAGGAAAGCCTCTATTCAGTGTAAGAAACTTTCTCCTTCTGCTTTGAAATTATCAACATAAAACCCAGAAGCAAATCAATAAATACTAATTTATACACTTTCCCACGTATTAATAAAGTAGATGAGTCATATGTATTGAAAGCTAAATATTTAGTAAATACTAAAGCAACTTGGAAGTATTTTTAAAATAAATTTAATTCAAACAATTTTACATTTCTAAAGTAGAGAAATAAAAGAAAAAATAGAAGCAAACATTATCTAGGATGATGATTATTAATGGAGATAAACATAAATGTAATTGTTAATAAAGCCGCAAAAAGAGAAGTGTAGAAGCCCGTCTAGAGAAGTAAACATTTCCTGTGTCCATAAACCTTTCTTTCCTGATTACGTCCACGTGTAAGCTACTGAGGTATAAGCAATAGAAGATCAACTGGAAGTAAAACCCATCCTGGTGGCGGGAGTCGGTTCCGATTTCTTACAGATCTACCTCACCCAAAGCAACTAACAAACTGCAAGACAGAGGCCCGGCTCAGGCTGCAGCCACCACGACCTGCGATTTCACTTAGGAAACTGCTATATACCTGAAAAACACAACAACAATCATAAGGCTGCAAAAGCTTTAAAAAGCTTGTTTACCTGACTTCAGGAGATTTAGGTTCTTAATATAAGTTTTTTGTGTCAGTTACATTATTCTCAACCTACCAGTATTTTATAGGTGAACACTTCACTTCAAGATGAAGCAGGGACCTGAAGAAGAAACTTTAGTGCTACATCATCTTTTCTGCCTTAGACATTGTTATTCTTGTCTCCACTACCCCCCCCACCCCACCCCCCTGCCAATACCTAGAGCAGCGCCTACCACAAAACAGGCCTTCAATAAATACTGAGTGAATAAACAGCAAGTGTTTTTAAAAGTACTTTGATCAGATCAAGGGCTGAAGGGAAGAAAGAGACAGACTCTTGCTATGTACGCACCAGGCGTTCGGGCCATCTCTTCATCCAGTCCAGCCACTCTTTCCAGGTGAAGAAAAAGATTCCAAGGTTAAACAACACACTGACCAAAGAGAAGAAAACATGGAACCTAGTCAACCTGGGTGAGCTGGGGTACAGGTGCTAACCTCCTCTAGGGGGCGGGGGGAAGGACAGCCGTCTGAGACAAGGCAGAAAGGCAGGGTCAGGAAGGTTAGCAACAGGATGAGCAGAAACGGGGGGGGNCAGGTGCTAACCTCCTCTAGGGGGCGGGGGGAAGGACAGCCGTCTGAGACAAGGCAGAAAGGCAGGGTCAGGAAGGTTAGCAACAGGATGAGCAGGGGGGGGGGGGGGGGGGGGAGAGCAGACACAAACACAGAGGTGTAGGTGGCTGGACCAGAGGCAGGCAGGAGGCACAAAGGGTGTCCCCACGGGGCTGCAGGAGTCTGAGAAGGAAGCGGGAGGGTCAGGGCCTCACAGGAGTGATGGATAGGAGCCCTAAGGCCAGAGAAATCGGGGAGACCAGGGTGCTATGTGTTATGGGTTCAAAGCTTCTCAAGGTAAAAACTGTCCAGAAATATGTCAGTATAAGCAAATAATGGCATGAACATTAGGAACAGAGATGATGGTCATTTATGGTAATTTATTAGTCAAGCTGTCATTCCTAATTCTTTTTAAAATCATCTTCAGAAATCTAAAGGGAATAGCCAATTTTCACCAGAAGGAAGAGAACATTGCAAATATAGAATTATTGACTATGCAGGAAAATGTTTAGAACGCTGAAGCACATAGTTCAATGTGTACAGATTACATGCATAATAGAGCTTCAAATGAGTTACCATAGCTACAAAAAGATAATTAATTTTGAGGAAACAAAAGAAAAGCGATATCATTAGGGGCAGTTTTCAAAGAGCTGAAATAATAAACGTGGCATCCAAATTTAACTCACATTACTTCCCAGCAGAAGCTAGCACTGCTCCTTTCCAAACGGCCACTTCTGCTGCGGTTCCACACCCAGCCCTTCCCCCCACAGCCTGGTGTGCCAGGCCTCTGCTGTGCTGGGCTAACTCCTATCCAGATGCTGGGAGACTCTGTGACTTCCCACCTATTCCATGAAGTCTCTCTGAACTCCAGGTGCCCTTGTAGCCTGAACTGTAAAATTATCATGTACTATTTATGAAACAAACACATATTGGGCACTGGCTGCGTCCCAGGCACAGTGCAAGGGATAAGGAAGGAAGAGCAGGATTAAACACAGAGGTGAGCGTGTAGGTCACAGTAAACAGGTGCGGGCTCAAGTCTGAACAATGTTCTACGGAGAGAAGAAAGGAAGAAGCCAACTTGGGGAGCCCGTGTGGGAGGTGACATCCAACTTGCATCCAGAAGCATAAGCATTATTTCCCAGGCCCAGAAAAAAAAGAGGAGGAAGGAGAATTTCAAGGTGAAGCAACAGTATTTTCTTGTTCTCCTTTTCCTGAGGCAGGGAGAAGGTTGGTTTTAGAAACCAAAGACGTGAGCTGTAACCTTATTAACCTTTCTGAATGCCAGTTTCCTTGTTTATAAAATGGAAATAATTCACGGCGGTTGTAAAGATTAATTAAATAATGTATGTTGGAGGACTAGTACCTAGGAAGCATTTTAGGTAGGAAGCATTCAAAAAAATGCTCATGAAGGCAGGGACAGAGTTCTGTACTTCTTTCCTATCACCTGCACTGTCAGCTGTGTTAACTGTCCAGCAGGATTCCTTCCTGACATAATAACTTTTCAATTATTCCCATCTGAATTTAACAACTTATAAATCTTCTACCATGCCTATTTGATACAGATAAAAATAAAAATTTAAATTCTTAGGTCCAGTGCTGCATTACCCAAAAGAGAAAAAGACTTAAGGCAATAGCAAGACAAGAAGAGGGTGGGAAGAAGAGAGAGAAGAGGTAAACATTTTTAAGACTGGCTGATATTTGGGGTGGCCCAGTCAGTTAGGCATCTGACTTTGGCTCAGGTCATGAGCTTGTAGTTCGTGGGTTCAAGCCCTGCATTGGGCTCTGTGCTGACAGCTCGGAGCCTAGAGCCTGCCTCAGATTCTGTGTCTATCTCTCTCTCTGTCCCTCCCCTGCTTGTGCTCTATCTGCCTGCCTGCCTGTCTCTCTCTCTCTCAAAAATAAACATTTTTAAAAAATTTAAAAAACACTATCTGATATTTGATATTTCAGAACAAAGACTAAAGTGGTCCTCTTGAAGGAAAAAACACAGCTGTGCTGGACTCACTCTTACTTGATAGTTTAGTCCCATTCTGAGTTTCTCAGAAGGGGGCACCATGATCTTTTCATGCTTAGGGTTCTAAAGATCTTTTTTTTGTTTTAATGTTCTTATTTATTTCTGAGAGAGAGAGAGAGAGACAGTGTGAGCAGGGAAGGGTCAGAGAGAGAGGGAGATACAGAACTGAAGCAGCCTCCAAGCTCTGAGCTAGCTGTCAGCACAGAGCCCAACGCAGGGCTCGAACCCACGAACCGTGAGATCATGACCTGAGCCAAAGTCAGACGCTTAACCAACTGAGCCACCCAGGCGCCCCTCTAAAGATCTTTTCAAGCCCTGCTCACAGAGCACAAAAATGTTCCCCAAAGTTTCTCCAGTCAGGTGCTAGAATGGAGACAAAAATCATCACAAAGTCAAATGGAGCTTAAAAGAAAAACTGTAATCCACTTACTGACTGTCTGAGCCTGGCACAGTATTAGGCACTTTACATATTGTCTTGATCTTCCAGGCACTTATCTCCAGGCACTGAAATTCATTCTACTCTACAACTGCACAATTTCCTCACTTGGAAATAGGGATAATATCATCTGTTTCACAGGCTTATCTTAGAATTGATGAGTGAATATAATAAAGTGTCCAGGTAATGAATGACACATGGTAGGTACCCAATAATGGCAGCTACAATCTTAATGGAAATTTGACATCCAGACTGGAAACTTGTGACACCTCCAAATCAGAAGAAATTTATGTGACTGAAAGAGGGATCCAGAAGTGGTGGCAGCAGCAGAACTGAAGCTCATCAGAGCTGGCGCTGGGGGCAGGATGACTTGGCCTGCCACTCTCTGGCATATGTGCCCAGAGCCTATTCAACTCCAGTGTTCCAAGCTGTTTAACCACATTCAGTTCACTGTGGGCACCTCAATATCGAAATGCCTGCCAAAATCCAAGTATTTAAAAAAAGCACTCTAAGTGATCAAGTGAATAAAGAGACTTTTCTTAAAAGAAAAGATCATTTATCGAGATTCAATAAACCACAGTAGTATGGTTCTTGCAATTGCTTACACATTTGCTGCCATGTTGGTACATCAGCTTAAGTTAAAAACTAGGACAGAGCTCAAGATGGGCACATCTGGCCAGATGAGGACCCTGGATTCTGCGGGACTGGCCACACATCTAAACCAAATGTTATCAAAAGGACAGCAATAACTAAATTTACATTTCTTTGTTAATAAATAAGCATATGCATAAAAGCAAAGTCTAATTTCTTTCAAACTATTATGATCTTCTTACTACTTCCTACTCCATCAACCCACCACAAAACTAAATGGGTGGCAGGGGGTGGGGAATAATAATTAATAACTTGCTTAATGTTTATTTATTTTGAGAGAGAAACAACACAAGTGGAGGAGAGGAAGAGAGATAAGGAAGAGATAAGAAGAGAGGGAATCCCAAGCAGGCTCCATGCTCTCAATGCAGAGCCCCACACAGGGCTCAGTCTCACGAACCATGAGATTATGATCTGAACCAAAATCAAGAGCTGGATGCCACCCAGGTGCCCCTGAACAGCCTTTTTAAATAATCTTATAGAGATGTCTCTTTTGGATAGCTCAGATAAATGCTCAGTCTTTTAGATTTCCTTCCCCCCTCCCGCTTTTCTTCCACATGGTACCCGACTGCCTGAAGGATAGAATCCTCAAACTATCCCAAGGCACAGAAGAGGAGAGGTGGCCCTCATATCTACACAAAGTTGCTGGGGTCTTCCCTGGATTCAGATCTAGAGTATCTTGATTGAGGACTCCCAGAGTAGAGACCAGTAAGTAATAACTGGTCCTGTGTGGGAGTGTTCTTTCTAGTGGCAGTTGTAGTGGTGGTGCTGACTGCGGAACAGTGGTGGGCATGTGCCAGTTCCCATCTTTATACAATGGTCCTCTGATCTTGAAATTCCTGTCCACCTATACTTCCTCCGACCTCTATAGGTCCCTTGACCAGAATACACATACACTGCTAGGTCTATGACACACTTCATGAAGGCCCTGAGGAACCACAAGCACTGCCTCAGACTCCACCTGCTTCTGCCACTGCCTCCGTGCCATCACTCTAGCACATGCTCAAAGGGCCAGCTGCAGAACCTGCAGACCCCAAGAACCAAACCACCCCGGGGAATGGCATAGATCAAAGTAACAATGAGAACTGAACAGGAGGCGACACTTCCTTCATACCACTAAAGAAACACATTATATAATAACGAGCTGGATCATGTTTGTCTTTTAGACTAAACCGTGGAGCCCTGAGGACTGGACCCTACTACACTTTTTCATCTTTCTACCCCAGATTCCTGGAGCATAACAGACCCTTCATTTTTTTGTTGTTGTTGTTTTGTTTTGCTTTTCCTTTAAAACTTTTTAATAGAAGAAATAAGGTGATTTGCCTCATCAACTAGGATAAAGACCAGACAGGCAGTGCACAAAGCCATTAACTATCTGACTATATCATATCTTCTTCCTTCTGACATTTCAACTATTACATAGCTACACTACTATTGCCTCAAACAATTGACAGGGCTCCACAATTACTCCTTTTCTGAATCATATAAATCTCCAAATTATAAGTGTGCTTGCAGCTCTAACTATAATTACACATGTATTAAGCTCCTCAAGACCAGGTACCATTTTGGGGCACCTGAGTGGCTCAGTGGATTAAGCATGTGACTCTTGATTTCAGCTCAGGTCCTGATCTCATGGTCATGGGATCAAGCCCCATATGGGGCTCTGCACTGAACATGGAGTCTGCTTAAGATTCTCTCTCTCTCTCTCTCTCTCTGCCCCTCCCCCACTCACACTCTTTTTCTCAATCTCTTTCTCTCAGAAATAAATAATCAAATAAATAAATTGAGATATCCCCCCCAGAAAAAGACCAAATGCATAAAACACTAAATTTTGCATAAAATTTCTATGCCTTCTCTGAAAACCATTTTTGGACCATAAATTCAAATTCTTTGTACAAAACAAATGTCAGGTTATGCTATTATGATGCAAAGTACTCAATAATAGGAAAGACTACTATACAATTAAAATTAATTATTTTAAAGGAAATTACTCTACAATTGTAAAATGAAGATCATGAGATTTAGAATATAACCTCAGGTCCAGAAGATGAAGATGATATTAATGAAGCAGGAGATGATGATGACAAATATGGCAGAAGCAACAGAGGAAGAAGAGACAGCAGACCAAAAACAAAACAAAACAAAAGGAGAGAAGAAAATAATTCTGTAAAGAGGAAGTGAATGCTATTTAGAAAAAAAATGAATACTATTTACAGATACTATTTACAAATAAAAACAAAGTTCACAGCATTCTGTTTGAGTCCCTGTGTTTTTTGGGAAATGAGTGTTTATGGCTCAACCATTGTTAGCAAGAATTTATTTATTTATTTATTTATTTATTTATTTTTAATATTTTTATTTATTTCTGGGAGAGAGAGAGAGAGAGAGAGACAGCGTGAGCAGGGGAGGGTCAGAGAGAGAGGGAGTCACAGACTCTGAAACAGGCTCCAGGCTCTGAGCTGGCAGTCAGCACAGAGCCCGACGCGGGGCCCGAACCCACGAACCGCGAGATCATGACCTAGGCGAAAGTCGGACACTTAACCGACTAAGCCACCCAGGCGCCCCAAGAATTTATTGATCACTTACTATGTGCAAGGCATTGTACTAGACCGTGAAAGTAAGATGAAACATAAGACCATATCAAAGAACTTATCTAACCAAAAAGACAGGACCAATCAGTCTGGGTAAATCACCACGCCATGTTAAGTTTCAGTCCCTGACTCCCAACACTCATCACACACCCAAAAAAATCAATTCCAGCATGGCTATAGGTCAAAATCTAAAAGGTATACAGTATTGCTTATAGAAGAAAACAGAGAATATCTTTTTTTTTTTTTTTAACAGAGAATATCTTTTATGACACTGGGATAGGTAACAAATTTCAGCCAACACAGAGAAAGTAGTAGTTGAAAAGGAAAAACTGTTAACACTGCACTAATTAAAATTAAGAACTGTTCTTTAAAAGACATCAAAATAATATGTGAAAAGGCAAGTCACAGAGTAAAAGAAGATTTTGCAATACATATAACCAATAAAATTCCAGTATTCCAACAAACATTTTAAAACCCATATGAATAAGGGAGAAAAAAGACACATGGACTCTCTAATTTTAAAAACTCACAAAAACCCAAGGGTACATCAACAGATAAATGGATTAACAAAATGTAGCATATGTAAACACTGAAATATTATTTGGCCATAAAAAGGAATGAAGTGTTATCATACATGCTATCACACAGATGAACCCTGAAAATGTTATGCTAAGTGAAATAAGTCAGTCACAAAGGGACAAATACTATATGATTCCACCTACATGAGGTACATAGAATAGGCAAACTCACAGAAATATAAATAGATTAGGGGCGCCTGGGTGGCTTAGTCGGTTGAGCGTCTGACTTTCGCTTAGGTCATGATCTCGCGGTTCGTGGGTTCGGGCCCCGCGTCGGGCTCTGTGCTGACTGCCAGCTCAGAGCCTGGAGCCTGTTTCAGAGTCTGTGTCTCCCTCTCTCTCTGACCCTCCCCTGCTCATGCTGTCTCTCTCTCTCCTAGAAATAAATAAAAATATTAAAAAAAAAAAAAAGAAATATAAATAGTTTAGATGTCACTAGTGGGTGGGGAAATTGGAAAACAAGGAGTCAGTGTTATTCAATGTTTATGAAGTTTCTGTTTGAAATGATGAAAAAGTTTTGGAAATAGTGATAATAGTTGCACAAAATTGTGAATGTGACTAATGCCACCGATTTGTACACTTGAAAATAGTTAAAATAGCCAATTTTATGTTGTGTTTTACCACAATTCTTAAAAATTAATGACATGATACCAAAACCACTGAATTGTAAAATAATGTAATACACAAAAAAACACTAGATTGTACACTTTAAATGGATAAAGCATATAGTATGTGAAGTATATCTCAATAGAGCTGTTATTTAAAAAAAATTGGCAAGGGGACCTGGGTGGCTCAGTCAGTTAAGTAGCCAACTCTTGATTTCAGCTCACAGTTCGTGGGATCAAGCCCCACATCGGGCTCTTCGCTGAGGATGGAGCCTGGGACTCTCTCTCTTGCTCTCTCTTAGACCCCTCCCCCACTCATATGTACACTCTTTCTCCCAAAATAAATAAACAAACATTTAAAACACTGGCAAGACCTGAGCAATTTACAAAGGAAGATACTTAAATGGTAAAGAAAAGGGGAAATGGTGAGCAACCTCATTAGTAATCAGGGAAGTACAGAACACTTACAAACACACACATACAATGAGATACCATTATTCCTCCATCATAATGGCTAAAGTTAAATAGATAATAGCTTGTGTTCACAAGCATGTAGAGGAAACAAAACTTAAACGCTGCTAGCAGGCGTAAACATCAACACAACCACTTTGGGAAAATGGCAGTACCTACTAATGCTGAATATACACAATTTGTTTCCTAGGTGTATACCTACCAGAAATGCACTCTGATTTGCATCAAAACAGATCACATATATAAGAATGCTCAAAGCAGCATTATTCATTATAGGCCCAAGCTGGAAAGAACCTAAATGTCTATCAGCAGTAGGATGGATGTCAATATCATGGTATATGCATACAATGAAGTGCTCTATGGTAATGAAGGTAAAGAAACTACAGCTATACCTAATGTGGATAAAGTGCATAAATAATGTTGAATTTTAAAAGCCAGAAACAAAAGAGTGCAGAATGAATATGGATGGTTCTATTTATATGAATTTCAAAAATAGGCAAACTAATTTCCAGTGTTAGAAGTCACAGAGTGCTACCTTTGGGGAGCAGGGGATGATAAGGTGACTGAGAGGGACACTGGGGGTGTACAGGGTACAGGCAATGCTGTCTTCAGTTGCACAAGTACATTCATTAAATAGTAATCTCATGATTTTTTACACTACTTTTGTGTATATTACACGTTTTTTACATTTATTTATTTTTGACAAAGGACAAAGACAGAGCATGAGTGGGGGAGGGGCAGAGAGAGAGAGGGAGACACAGAATCCAAAGCAGCTCCAGGCTCTGAGCTAGCTGTAAGCACAGAGCCCAACGCGGGCTCCAACTCATGAATTGTGAGATCATGACCTGAGCCAACGTCGCATGCTTAACCGACTGAGCCACCCAGATGCCCTGTGTATATTACACAGTTTAAAAAAAACATAATCTCTGTCACCTCTGCCTTTTCTAATAAATATAGCAACTCTGAAATACATCAAAATCAAAGGAAAAGCTGACTCTATAATAAGTCAGTGGAATGAACAAAGTATGAATTACAGAAAGGCAGTAGGAACATGGTAGGAAATAGTGAGAAACTACTGTAAACTTAGTTCATGTAAAGGGAAAGCGTGAGAAACCATCAACTTTTCAAAACTGGAGCACAAATGAAATGCAAATTCATTCCACAACATAAAAGAATGTCTTCTCTTTCCATTCTTTCGAAAAATGCCTATGCGCTAGTAAAAAAAGAAAGAAAGAAAGAAAGAAAGAAACCTAAAATTTACATGCATATCTCAATTTCACGTACAGAATTTCAACTTTTCAAAGGTTCAACATTCATCCATCCACTCAACAAATGGAGCACCTGCCACGTATACGGCACAAAGCGCTCATTCTTGGGAGCTCACCAGTCAGTGCAGAGACCAAGGCACAGCAGTCCGGACGTGCTGCCGGAGGAGTAGCACCAACTGCGCTGGCTGAGGGGACTCAGCGAGGAAACCACCTCGTACAGAGGGTCGAGTCAGAATGGAAGACAGTCCATCTCAGGGGAAAAGGCTTGAACTGGGCCTGGAAGGGCAGCACTATGGATATCAAGAGGAGGTGGTAAGGCATTTCAGATCAGCCAGCAGAGGATGGGAAACGTGAGTGGCAAAGCTGATGAGGCAGCCAGACCAGAGTGCTAAGAGAGGTGAGTGGAGGAGACATATTGGGTGGGGAGGGGCGGAAAGCTACACAGGCCACCGGTGATACTCTGAAAACCTCAGAATTTCTCCCGTGAGGTTTTTGAGTTTGTGTTGTTTTTGTTGTTGAGGGAAGAGAGGAATATAGTGAAAGCAGTGTTTGACAGAAAAGCAACCGGGAAGAGAGTAAAGGTGGATCAAAGCGAAGAAAGGTGAAGTAAACATCAGCTGGAAAGCTGCTGGAATAATGTCAACCTAAAATGAGAAGTGTAAAAATAACTGGAGATGGAGAGGAAAGAAAGGATAGTGAACTTAAGAATACTAAGAATAAATACTTTCAAGATTCGGTAGTTTTCAGATACAGAAAAATAAACTATTTCTGCATAGAAAGAGGCCATGGGATCACGCACTCATACAGCGAGATGCTGCCACCGTCCACACCATCTCCCAAGTCGGCATGACCACGGAAGCTTGTGCCGGACCCAGAATCAGTCTGCCTGAGATCTAAATACATATATGCCATTGATGCAAACTGCCATATACAGAATTAGATAAACACATATGTGCGCTCACCTAATTAGCTAGTGTATACAAAGCAGAAGGGCAAGGACAGGTTTTGTGAAGGCTAATCATTATGTGGAACAGCTGAAGCTGTCCCCTGCCACACTTGGGATCACTGCAAGGGAGTAGGGGGAAAGGGCTCCGCTGTCCTTTACTCTATGTATTCAAAGAGAAAGCTGGCATGCCAACTTCCACTATCTCAAGAGAATCTGAGCTGAGAATTCAGAGGAAGTGCTCAAGACTGCAAATTATTTTTGTGTTTGTGGTCTTCATCATCACCAGTTTATAGAATATTTGTTAGACACTGAAGGAGTAAGCAGATTTGATTTATTTTAATGCAGGCAGATGGCTTGGTCGTGGAAATTGTGAAGAGATTACTGAGCGGCTTCCTCAGATCAAGGACATTATGGAATTAAAGGCTCTAAGAGACCTTGCTGGTCCAGGTCCGCGTGACTCACAACCTTAAATGTTCTTATCAACGAGAAAGACAATTCAACCCCTTTAACTCGAAATAATGACAGGGGGGCAGGGCAGGCACCAATTAGTTTGTCCAAAGAAGTACAAATCTTAAAATGGAAACCAGAAACATAGACTGATCAAAGGGCAACTAAAATGTGTCTTGCTCTGAGGACGCTGAAATCACAAACAAGGAAGAATTAAAAGTTGCAATTTCAGAAAACATAGTCATGAAAATGAACCATGTTTAAGTTTCTACAACTAAAGTAGTTGGAATGTCTAACTCAAGAACCTTCTCTACTAGCAGGCTTTGGTTCCAGGAAAAATTTAATGATCTGAAAACAAACTATACTTATCAAGGAAACTTAGTAGGCAGTGGGGCACCTGGGTGGCTTAGTTGGTTAAGTGGCCACTCTTGATTCTGGCTCAAGTCATGATCTCACAGTTCGTGAGTTTGAGCCCCACATTGTGTTTTGGATCCTGTCTCCCTTTCCCTGCCCCTCCCCTGCTAGTGCTCTCCTCTCTCTCTCTCTCTATCTCACTGTCTCTTTCTCTCTCTCTCTCAAAAATAAATAAACGTTAAAAAAATTTTAAAGATAACTTAGTAGGCATGAGTTCATGAATCTCAAGATTATTTTGAAATTTCTGCCAATGTGACTAACTCTGTCCTGGGCTCTGGAGACCACCTGGTTTTGTATACAAATGTCCTTTCAGAAATGCAAAGAGAACAGCCGAGAAACATCATCAATGACATATAACCTAGAGTCAGAATCCAGACATGTGCTAACCACACCCCTCTGAAGCTTTCCATTTAAGTATCACTATCCTCCCTGACTAAAACTCCTTGGTTTTTGTTTTTTAAAAACTCACAGGCTTTTCACTTTTCATCAACAATAGCACTACAAAAGTGTCTGTATTTGTCATGTAACCCCACACATATAAAATTTAGACACCTGTGCCCAGCTTAGACAAAGAAAAGTCATTATGAGAGAAAACCAGAGAAAAGTCACAGAAATCAAGCCAAAGGACCAGAATACAGTGATTGTGGTAAAAAGACTTCTGCCATACGTATAGTCTGCTTACCACTGACCGTCTCTTGACACACACAAGATTTGCCTATGGTAGAAAGGATTTAGGAGAACAGTTATGTACAGAGCCCGAACCAAAGTAAAAAGAAAATCAATTTGCAAATAAAATTTAAAAATAATATTCTGTATATTTGAAGCCACTTTTTATCATCTTTCCACAACAGATGAGGATGTTTGGGGGATTTTTGGAAGATTTTTTTAAGTTTACTTATTTTTGAGAAAGAGAGCGCTAGCAGGGGAGGGGCAGAGAGAGAGGGAAGGAGAAAGAGACACAGAATCCAAAGCAGACTCCAGGCTCTGAGCTGTCAGCACAGAGCCCGATGTGGAGCCTGAATTCCTGAACTTAGAGATCATGACCTGAAGTCAGACACCTAACTGACTGAGCCACCAGGCGCCCCCAGATGAGGATGGTTTTAATTAAAGAAAAGTCTCATTACATTTATGGGGGGAAAGGAGCGGAAAGTCAATTAGCTATTTTAGGGCAAGTCTTATAAATATGTTAAAATTAGCCATATATTCTCTCCAACTTATCTTATTGCCAATATTCTTAAGAGTTGGATGCCAAGTCAAAGAATAATGAGATTACAGAGCTGGAAAAGAACAAGATACTACCTCACCCAACTCCTTTATTTTGTAGACAGAAGCAGTCCTGGGAGAACTGAATTGTAGGATGCCCCCAGGTCACACCTCTCACTGGTACTCCCTGGATAGAACTCATACTTCTGACTCAAGTTAGAGCTAATCAATCCTCAATCCTTACAACAAAAATTGCCACTAACCAAGCATTTTTCCTCTTTAAAAAAAAAAAAGTTTATTTATTTATTTTGAGAGAGTGAGTACATGAGTGAGGGAGGGACAGAGACAGAAGGAGAAGAGAGAATCTCATGACCGGAGCCAAAATCAAGAATGGGACACTTAACCAACTGAGCCACCCAGGCGTCCCCAAGCATTTTTTAATGCCAAGCTCTACGCTTAGACCTTTGAGGGATGTGTCATTTATTTAATTTAGTACTTCTTAATGAAGGCCATCTCCACTGTACAAGATAATCAAACTCAAGCTCAGAACATTAAAACATTCCCAAAGTCATAGCGCAAATAAAATGATAAGTCAGGAATTCAAACCCAATATGTCTGACTAACCTAAAGCCCACATATTACTATTACCTCCCCCCAGAATCTGAATGGTTACATCCAAACAATTCTACTTTCCGCAAGACAGACTGAAGAAATGCCTATACAAACTTATAGGTTATACATACAAAGATGTTCACTACAATATCATTAGTATCAAAAAATCAGAAACAACGTAAATGTTCAACAATGGGGAAATAGTTAAATAAACTATGGCATATAAATGCTATGATATATAAAGAGTCATTAAAAAGAATGAGGAGGGGCGCCTGGTGGCTCCGTCAGTTAAGCGTCCAACTTCGGCTCAAATCATGATTTCACAGTTTGTGGGTTTGAGCCCCACGTCGGGCTCTGTGCGGACAGCTAGCTCAGAGCCTGGAGCTTGCTTCGGATTCTGTGTCTCCCTCTCTCTCTGACCCTCCCCTGCTCACGCTGTCTCTCTCTCAGAAATCAATAAAAAACATTAAAAATTTTTTAAATAAATAAATAAAAAGAATGAGGTAGATCCATGTAACAGATGTGGGAGAATACCCATATTAAATTGTTATGTTTTATAAGTAAGTTGTAAAACAACATTTATTACATTATTTTTTTAAAAATACGAGAAACGAGTGAATTGGGTTTAGTTTAAATAAGCTGAATTACAAATTTTAAAAATTATGTAGAAAACACAAAAATAACTTAATATATACAACTATCTGAGATATTAAATAGAAGATATGAAATATAGAAATATCCAGAAATACAATATAGGAAAACAGATATGAAATGCAGCAAGATGTGAGTAGGCAGACTGAAAAGATATAATATATATCTTTATATATATAATATAGGTAGATATAATATCTCACAGAAAAAATTGATAAAAACAAGCTTAGCAAGATAAATTACAGTTAATCTATTGAACAAAAAAAAGGAAGGCTTTTTGACATCCATATACAAAAAGTAAATCACTCTCAAAAAAGAAAAATTAAATCTAGACTGATCTCAGACTTCACAGCAATAGTCAATGCCAGAAAATATGAAGTAATTTCTAACAAATTGTCGGAAAGACATTTTGACTCAATAACATATGTATACAAATTCTTCTTCAATTTGGATAGAAACAGGCAAACACTGAAAACACAAACTAATTCAGAGAACAACAGTAAGCACTAAAACAATGCTAAATGATAGAAATCTATCTAGATTTATCAAGACATAAATCACAACCATCAAATGTTAAAACGGACATATCTGGGTGGTGTGGTTTAGAATGATATGTTGGAATATTTTCTCCTGCCTTATACTGTTTGAGCTAACTTAAAATGAACATGGATCTTTTTAATTAAAAACTTGAGGTTGTACTTTTCATGTACAAATAGTATGATTCCATTTAAGTAAATTAAAACAGTCAGAATTAATGTATACTTAACAGCAACAAATCAGCATTTGACGGGATCTGAAAGTGGGAGAGCTAACTGCAAAGGCCCACGAGGGAACTTCTCAGTGATGTAAAGTTCTGCACTTGATTCTGCTTACACAGGTGCATAAATTTGTGAAAACTACATAACATTATACTGAAAACAGGAGAATGTTACTGTATTAATTTATACTTCAATAAAACTGCCTTAAAAGGCAATATGAGTAACTCATGAAAAATCCAGTGGCAAAGAGGTTGGTCAGTCATATAAACACACACACACACGCACACACACATACACGCGTGCACACACACACACAATCTACCTAGGGGCTATGATTACTTTCCTACCAAATGCAATCAAACAATGATTTCTTAACAATGAACTCTCAACCTAGATTTTAGGCAGAGGGTAAACAAGATCTCAAAAAACTGTAAATGACTGGTCCACTGTGTGATCCACAAAGATCCTCATAAAAGAAAAAAAGTACATGGACGTGCAGATTTCATTTGTCATTAGAAAAAGGTCTGGAAGAATGCACAACAAAACCAGAGAATTTGGTGGGTGGAGGTAGAGTATGAGTCAATTCTTAAACACTTCTGTATTGTTTGAATTTTTACGCCTCGGATGTTACTTCTGTAATTAAAAATATATATAAAATACAAAAACAATTTTAGTTTATTATTTATTTTTAAATAATATATGCATACTCCATTTAATGCCATCCTACATAGTATGCAATTGTTGGCTATTTGCCTAAAAAACAATGTTCAAAAAAAAAAAAGAATCTAACATTCCATTACAGTACACCAGAATTTCAAGAACAGTCCATGCATCAAGGGGGTCTCCAGGATCCTGCCGGAAAATCTGTGAGGTAAAACCCATTTTCATAATAATGGTAAACTGTTCTTTGCCTTTTGTCTGTGTTGACATCTGCTCTGACAGCACAGACACAGTAGTGAGTGGAACACTGGTACCTTACCAACTCAAGGTACTGGCACTAAACCGTACTCAGTCATTGTAGTGAGTCTTCACGATCATGTACTCACAGTGAACAAAGAAAATCCAGTTTCACTGAAGAATGTCTTCGGATAAGCAGTAACAGTAATTTTATTAAATCCTGACCTTTTACAATTTCCTGTGTGACAAAATGGGCAGTAGGAAACATATATCACTTAATGCTGCAGACCAAAGCAAAAGGGCTGTCCCAAGGAAAATCACTGGTGCAACTCTGAGAGCAAAGCTGAATGACCTAGTCGCTGTTTTCATGGATCAGCATTTTTATTCAAAAGAACAATTCACAGAATGCAATTATCCAGACTTAGGTATGTGGCATTTTCTCAAAACTGAACAAAATATGGCTCTCACTTCAAGGAAAATAACTGACAGGTGTTCTTTTCCAATGATAAAATTTGGGGGAAATTCTACAATTTTGGAAAACATACATCTGCCACTGTAGCTTAACAGCTTCCCAATTCTTAAACAGTGTTTGATTAGATTACTGGTGATATTAACAAATGTGATATGTATATATTAAGTAATTTAATAACTGTCAATATTTGTAAAATCTTTACCAAGGACGCAATATTTTCCAAATTATCAAAGTATAATGTACCAAAAAGTCATGCAATAATAAAAGATCCAGTCAAAGTGCAAGATAAACCAATGGATCTTAAAAAACAGAGCAAGAAATGTTTATTGATATGGTTTCAATTCTGCAGAGTAACAAATCTTTAAAAAACTACTACTTATTGAGTTTTGGTAAATGTCAAGAAATATTTGAAATTATTTGAAAATGCTATCAAAATACCCCTTCCTCTTCCGACTACATATCTGTGTAAGGCCAGACAGTCTTCATATATTTTAACCAAACCAACATATCATAAAAATTGAATGCAGAAGGAAACTGGGAAATCCAGCTGTTTTCTAATGAGTCAGACATTAAACAGATTTCCAAAAATGGGGAACAATACCACTCTTTCTTGATAATATTTCTTGGTTTGGGCAAAAATTTTTACTTGCCACGAAAATATTTTATGTCAATATACAATGGATTTATTATTGCTTTTAAATTGATTAATAAATATTCCTAAATGTTCTTACTTTTCATTTCTAATATGGTAAATATCAACAGATATAATCCACATAAACAAAAGCTCTTTGTGGTCCTCAATAATCTTTAAGACCCCAATAATCTCAACGGCAAAAGGTTGAGAGTCTTTGCAGTACAGGGTTAACACTTTTTTCACATTTTCTGCACACCGTTTTAAGTCCTGGCTAACAAATGCTAGCATGGCAGTTGGTATTTACACATGAGCAATATGCATAAGTGAAATGTACTACAAGCTTTCTTAACCAATGAAAGCCTAAAATGCTAGCCGGACTGAATGTGTTCTTGTGCAACAAGTAATGTTTACTACACTTGAGCCTCTCTTTTTGCCATGGGTTCTGTGCTCTGGCGAATGATCCTGACCTATGGAGCTGACAGAAGTTGTACAACAGGTAGTGATGGGCCTGGTCCAAGGAAACAACAATGAAGTGCTATAAAAGATGTGGATGTTACTTAAGGCATCTTTGAGTACATGATCAAGGATGTCACTATGATTAGAAGAAGATGTATGATGTTTGTGGAGACACAAACATCAGCAGACTGAGAGGATGGTCCACAGGGGATGAGTCCTGGCTGGAAGAAACTATGGGTGGAAAAGGAAAAGGGAAAGGAATGGAAGGAGGACAATGGGCAGTCTCCCTTGGCTGCAGGTTATGATGCCTCCACACGGGGCTCACCTAGTTAACGCTCCCATTTCTAAAAGAACATCTCCAGTACTTTGTACACACGACGTGGGGAGGGGGGAGTTTAGCTCAGACTACACAGGTGTAATTTTTTTAATTATCTCTGTTCTTGGGAGACTAGTTTTAACATACAGGCCCTCAGGACAAAGAATACCAGGCATGGAAATGGAAAACTTGAAGGTTCTAAACGACTGCCCAAAAGTCTAAGGTCATTCTTTATTATTACATGGAGCAAGATCTTCAGATAATCTTTAGGGGAATATATTTCAAATATCAACAGCTTCAATGTTTTGTGATTAAAAATAAGCTAAAATCAATTCTGAAAGATTTGTATTACCTTTTTCAACTAGCTTTCAAGTCATAGAATCTAAAAAGTCTATGAAAACAGATCTGTATCACCTCTGCCCCGAAAAATATATACTAAGGTTTAAAGATGAACTAAAGCTGACACAGTCACACCAAATCCTTAATAAATGCTTAACAAAAATTCTTTTTCTTTAAAAGAGGGAGAAAAAACATTTTTGGGGGGTACTCCAAGCACACAGAATCCCCAATTATACGAGTAACCACTCAGTCATTCTCAAGTATCTATTGAGCACTACCATGTGCCAGGTATGGTACTATCTTTTAGGGAAAATATAAATTTAAATGTAAATACACACACACTCTGAATTATTATTATAAAACTAACTTCATAAACAAGGAGAAAATATTGGCATGAAACAATGTCCACCTTCTCACATACCCTTACCACTGCCCAGCTTCTAAAGTGATTTCTGCTTGGCTCCAGGATTGATATATCATTGGAAGGACCATGAATGGCTAGATGCAAAAGAATAATACAAGAACCTGATGGTAACAGAATATAACATTCTCCAAAATGTCAGGGGAACATGAGGAGGAAAGGGAACAGAAAAGGACCAACATTGATAAGAATACAGGAGTGAGAGAAAAGATATTTTAACATGAGCAACTGCTCTCAACAGGGAGAGACTTTGTACAAAGGTGGGTAAAGGGACTCTCTAAATTAGAACATTATCTTCAACTTCAGAAAAAATTTAAACATCTTTCCAGTTTTTCAAAAATACCGGATTAGTCTTTTGAGACTGACCTACAAGTGGCCCCAAGATACTAGAGTTACATTTACAGTGTCACATTGTGTTATTACACAGTTATGGCTCGGTGAAAAACCAGCATTGAATTTCTGAACCTATTCTACTTTAACCATCATTTCCAACCTTAAATCTCAATCCACGATCATTCATACCACTGACATTAACCTAATTCTCTGAAGATTCTTCCAAAGAATTCTACGTGGTACAAGAATTTCCTGAACTCAGTGCTTCTAGCATCTCAACTTCTTTACTGGCAATGATTATCTAAAATAAAAGTGTGCATCTAATACTGTCACTTTGTTACCTCTTTCAAGATCAAAATGCTAAATGAAGAAAAACCAGTAAATAGACTTCTATGAATTTTTTTTGAACACTTCTGTTTCACACTGGCAAACTTGTATTTATTTAATCCTATTCTATAAAAAGAATAATTTTAGTGACATTTGTTAAAATATGATCTTCCTAGAATACATAAGTGAAACAGAGGCACACCATATAGGACCTATGTAGTATCCAATAATGGTATCAGATCAATGGCTGAGTCTATCATTTGTGAAATTAGGAAACAGATTTTATTCCTGTGATTGATTTCATGCGGATTTTTTAAGTTTATTTTATTTTGAGAGAGAGAGAACAAGCATGCGTGCACGTGCACAAGCAGGGGAGGGGCAGGGAGAGAGGGAGAGAAAGAATCCCAAGCAGTCTCCACACTCTCAGCACAGAGCCCGACATGGGGCTCAAACTCACAAACCATGAGATCATGACCTGAGCTGACATCAAGAGTCAGACACTGAACCGGCTGAGCCACCCAGGCACCTCATGACTTCATGTTTTTTTTAATCATCACAAATGTAAACTATTCTTTCTTATGTGGTAGGAAACCAGGTACGAAGGGAATCAATTACTCAAACTTTAATAGAAAGGGAAAAAATCCTTCCACAGTTTAGTAAGATCAGCTTAACTAATGAGCAACTAATTAACTTTCCACTTTTAAGACCAAATTCAGCTCAAATCATATGGCGTTTTGAATACCACCCAAGAACTGACACCCCCTCTGAAACCAGTTATTCTCAATTATGATCAAAGGGGGATTTCAGAGCCTCCAGATGGTATGAGAGCTGCCCTCAAAATCCAAGGGTGAGATATCTGAGTGCCAGACAGTCCTTAGCAAACAAAGGAGGGGGGAACTTGCAGTAACTGGACTCCAGAAACCCAGTAATCCTACCTCCGATTGCCTAAAACATTGTTAGTGTGATAACTATAAATTTAGGATCCCTATTCTACACAAACTAACACAGATGAGAATTTCTGTGCGAGTGCCACAATTTCCCCACCTCAGCTAGCATTTCCAGTCCCTTGTTCTGTATAACTCACTGCAACTAAGAATCTTGTGTGCCGGCACATCACCTTGTTTGGCACTAAATCACATGGCTTAACTATGAAGATCCAAACGAGACTTTTCATTATAAATGCTTCCACGATCAAAGTGTGAAAACACATTTGAAAATGTGCCACATACTGTTACTGGGGGAAATAGTCTTTCCCCCACTGCATCATTATCTTGAGTCTGACAACAGTTCTAAGCAGAACATTTTAGAAGGACTTGGTGATTCAGTGTTTAAGTTGCTTCCTGAGAAGTTCATATGGAATATACAGCGTATTAAGCTTAATTTCTCTAAAGTTTTCATCCAGTGACTATCACCTTTCATGTAGGTCAAACTGCAGATTTTTTACTAAAAAGTGAATCCTTCTGGGATGCCTGGGTGGCTCAGTCAGTTAAGCGTCCGACTTTGACCCAGGTCATGATCTCAAGGTTCCTGAGATCTAGCCTCACATGGGGCTCTGTGCTGATAGCTCAGAGCCCGGAGACTGCTTCAGATTCTGTGTCTCCCTTTCTCTCTGCCTCTCCCTTGCTTGCACTCGGTGTCTCTCTGTCTGTCTGTCTCTCTCTCTCTCTCTCTCAAAAATAAATAAACATTAAAAAAAAAAATTTAAGTGAATCCTTCCAAAGCAGCTACCCAATGAAAGATAGAGCTAAGAAATCGAAGTTCACAATAAAATTTTCAGAATGCTGATATTTAGCATAATATATATAATTCTTTTCATTTTCATTTCATTTCACATGATCTTTTATTTCTTTTTAAAGATTTTCTCAGATTCTGCAAAGTTATTTGCTATTTCAAGGAATCACAAGTAGTACAAAAAATACTTCAGATTAATCTAACCTATTGGGAGAACTATACAGAAGTCAACTTTTCTATTCAAATTCCCTCTGAACACTCCACAGAAATTCAAACAAAGATAAAAACAAATTTCTTCACATCCATTTTCTTTCAACAATTTAAGAGACTCTATTTCTACCTTTAGTGCATCATGCCTTTGTGGTAGCCAATGCTAGAATGGTTATCTGTTTAGCATCCAGAAGCAACTTTGCTCATTCTAAGTCCCAGGGATGGACCCTAATCCATTAAAAAAAAGAAAACACCTCTGCCTCTGACTTTCAAGAGCTTAAGGGCAGTCAGGATATGGTATTCTCCTGGAGACTGTTATGCTAGGCACAAGTTGGCACACAATAGCTGTTCACCCTCTTCCCCTATCCATCTTAAAGAAACTGAATGACAGTGGCCTTTCCACGGCCTAATGAATAAATCCCAAATTCAGTATTCAAGGCTCTCTACTATCCTTTTACTATCTTTTGAGCCCTTTCTCCTTGGCACACATCTCCTGCTCTAGCAGCTAGACAGCTGGCCTTTCAAGAATATGCTCCTGAACTTTACGCTTCATATCCTTCATCCAGGCTGTTCCTTTGCCCTAGGAAAGAAGACCCAACCACTCTCATGTCAGCCAATTCAAATTCTACTCAAAGTCCAGATCAAAAGTAAACTTTTCTATGAAGTCTTCTTTGATATCACCATTAATAAATGGCACTCATCATATTTTCCTTGTACCATTAAACCATTTGTCCATGCCTGTTGCAAAACTGCAAACTCCTTAAGGGCCGCAGAGAAACTCTTGTACTTTGTCTTCCACCATCTCACCCCATCAAACACCCAAATTCGGAGCGGTAGCTCCACAAATATTTGTTGTACAAATGAACACAACTGTTCATTTCTGAGGGTGAAAAGTGCCTGTACAGAATAAATTATCATGAAGGCTCAACTGTCCTTGGGAGTCTTTAAACATTCTAGGATAGCTTGGGAATAGTTCTGAAGAAAAGAAAACAAATCAGATGACCTTGTAAGGCTGTTTCTGCAAATTACATCAACTCTTTAAAAGTGCTGAATAAGAACTCAAAAACAAATTCTACACAAATGATATTTACAAAACAAGAAACTATCATTTATTGTAGTAGATGAAGGTTAATAAGAGATTATTTTTACCAAAATTTCAGCTCCTCTTATAGTAATATTCATAATATTTTCAGTTATGTCCAAAAGATTGTATAAAAAGCTCATTTACGCTAATTATTTCACACTTGAAAGAAGCAGGACAGAGAAAAATGTCGGCCCCTTGAAGCCTGTAACCAGACAAAATTAATTTGGAAGCACATACTGACATCATTTAACTACTATCTACACATAGTGACCAAAAATATATATGCTGAACTCCAGGAAAGTTATCTGTAATTTTGACGATTTCCTTCATTGGCATCTATGGAAAAAGTATACAAAATTTTGTATTCCTTTCTCCCTACTAAATAAATTTGAACAATTTAAGTCGACTAAAATGAGTTCCTTCAAGATCCATGTGTACATTATCAGTTCAAATAAGGCCACAAAACTACGGGAAACATACTGATATCTCCAGAAAGAAACAAGATTAACCGCAATTCCATAAATCATTGAAACTGCTCTTTAAAGAAAACCTTTCAGAATAAATCTCAATACATCTCTTCAATTAAATGGGACAGAAAACTTCATTCCAAGGCAATGAACTCACAAAAGAAAAGGGCAAAGATGAAAATCAGAGCTTAAATATGATATCTATTCATAGAAAATAAAATGTAAAGAAAGATTAGAGCGTAGAAAAATTAAATGTAAATAGTTTTTTAAAAGAACATTAAGATAACTAAACACACGTTTAGTCTTTCTGTTCTAACATTGTTATATTCTATGTATTTCTGAAAGCCAATTTAAATGCTTTCGGGGAGAAGCTGGAGTACAAAAAAATTACTGTTTTCGAACATAGCGTAGCACACTGTAGAGTTATTTTTAAAGCAAAGATCACATTTTCAGTCAAACCTGCGTATGCTTGTTAAAGGTTACGGTAAAGCTGCAATTTAAAGTTTTCTTAATTATTTTAAAGGCATCTCTAGTTTTCCCGGGGACGCCGCGGGGTAACGGAAATACAGTTTCACTGGATCTAGCAAGTGAGGGAGCGGTTATCTAAAAAGAGCCCGGCGGGGTCAGAGGCAAGTCCAGGATCAGCGGGAACCGAGCAGCCGCGCGCAGTCACCGCTCGGACCTGGGACACCTGAACCGCGCGCGAGGGGGGACGGGGGTCGCGCGAGGGGGGACGGGGGTCGCGCGAGGGGGGACGGGGGTCGCGCGAGGGGGGACGGGGGTCGCCTGCAGCACAGCAGCCCTGCGGGCGGGCGCGTGAGCCCAGGCCGATAGCAACAAATACGGTCCCTGGGAAAGTTGGGCTCCCAGGACCTGGCACCAGTTCTCCCCGGGCCCGCCGGCAGCGGAGGGCTCGGACTACTCACCGTGCAGGGAAAGAAGAAGGAGAGGCGCCAGAGGAGAGCCGGGAGGAGTCATCCCGGGGCCGCGGGGAGCGCTCCCGCCACCCGCCCCGGCTCCTCGTCGCGCTCTTGGGGCAGCCGGGTCCGCCCGGCGGAGCCGGGACCGGGAGACGCTCAGACCAGGCAAGTGTAACTCTGCCCTTCCGCTCTGCGGACGCTGAGCTGCGATCCGGCGCGTCCCGGCCTCGCCCGCCTCGCCCCGCTGCGCCGCCGCTACCTTGCGCCGCCCTAGGACCCGCAGGCACTGCCGCGCAGCCGGGGGAGCCACTCCCCCCAACTCTCGCCTGGCTAGTCCCGCAACAGCCCCGCTCCGGCTCTGCTGCGCGCCGCCCACTCGGCCCGCTCGGTCTCCCAGGCAACCGCGGCTCCAGCGCGACGCCTGGCGGCCCCCCCGCGGAGCGAGCGCGGCGCGCAGCTGGCGCTGCGCGGGCCACCTGTGCGCGGGGCCGCCCGCTCCCCCGCACGCTGGGGCGAGTGCTGCTGGGGACCCACCGGAGGACGCCCTCCTGGCACTCAGTCAAGGCCCACCCCTACCCTGAGTCGTTCTCCAGGCAGTGGGTGTCAGTCTTGATCCCCAGAGTCCTCTAGGAAGGCCTTCCCACAACCTTCATCCAGCAAGATTTCTTTTCTGTCGTCGTTTTCAGACGATTTCTGTCCATTTCCTCTCTTCCGTAACCTACATAATCTAAAAGAACCTGATCCCGGCAAAAATACGAATTGATGAAGTTAATTCTATTCCATGGCTTTTTTTTTTTTCTTTTTTTTTCCTGACCTACCCTTTTTTCCTTAAAAGAGTGTATGGGTTCCATGCTCCTCACTCCCCGATTCTGTTTTCTCTTGCCCTTTCAGCAAAATTTATCTCAACTTCTAATGTTTAAAATTTGCCGTTTTAGGAGGGATCACCATCCCAGACTTCAGCCTCTACTACAAAGCTGTCATCCTCAAGACAGTATGGTATTGGCACAAAAACAGACACATAGACCAATGGAACAGAATTGAGAACTCAGAAGTGGACCCAAAAGTATACAGCCAACTGATCTTTGACAAAGCAGGAAAGAATATTCAATGGAAAAAAGACAGTCTTTTTAACAGATGGTGTTGGGAGAACTGGACAGCAACATGCAGAAGAATGAAACTAGATCATTTTCTCACACCATGCACAAAAATCAACTCAAAATGGATAAAGGACCTGAACGTGAGACAGGAAACTATCAACACCCTAGAGGAGAAAGCAGGAAACAACCTCCTTGACCTCCACCGCAGCAACTTCTTACTTGACACATCCCCAAAAGCAAGGGAATCAAGAGCAAAAATAAACTTTTGGGACCTCATAAAGATTAAAAGCTTCTGCACAGCCAAGGAAACAACCCAGAAAATTAATAGGCAACCAACGGAATGGGAAAAGATAGTTGCAAATGACATATCAGATAAAGGGTTAATATCCAGAATCTATAAGGAACTCACCAAACTACACGCCCGAAAAACAAACAACCCAGTGAAGAAATGGGCAGAAGACATGAACAGACACTTCTCCAAAGAGGACATCCAGATGGCCAACAGACACATGAAACGATGCTCAGCATCCCTCCTCATCAGGGAAATACAAATCAAAACCACACTGAGATACCACCTCACGCCAGTCAGAGTGGCTAAAATGAGCAAATCAGAGAACTCTAGATGCTGGCGAGGATGTGGAGAAACGGGCACCCTCCTACACTGTTGGTGGGAATGTAAACTGGTACAGCCCCTCTGGAAAACAGTGTGGAGGTTCCTCAGGAAACTAACAATAGAACTCCCTTATGACCCAGCAATAGCACTGCTAGGAATTTACCCAAGGGATACAGAAATGCTGAGGCATAGGAGCACATGTACCCCAATGTTCATAGCAGCACTCTCCACAATAGCTAAAACATGGAAAGAGCCTAAGTGTCCATCAACAGATGAATGGATCAAGAAGATGTGGTTTATCTATACCATGGAATACTACATGGCAATGAGAAACAATGAAATCTGGCCATGTGTAGCAACATGGATGGACCTTGAGGGTGTTATGCTGAGCGAAATAAGTCAGGCAGAGAAGGACAAATACCATATGTTTGCACGTATAGGAGGATTAGGAGGAACTTGACGGAGGAACAAGAGGGAGAAGAAGGGCGGAAATGGTGGGGGAAAGGGAGAGAGGCAAACCATGAGAGACTCTTGAATGCTGACAAAAACTGAGGACTGATGGATGTGGGGGGGAGGGGGGGATGGGCATGGAGGAGGGCACTTTGGGGATGAGCACTGAGTGTTATGTAGAAACTAATTTGACAATAAACTATTTGTAAAAAAAAAAAAATAAAATAAAATAAAATAAAATTTGCCGTTTTAGGGGAGCCTGCGTGGCTCAGTCCGTTCAGTGTCTGACTTTGGCTCAGGGCACCGTCTGGCGGTTTGTGAGTTGGAGCCCAGGATAGGGCTCTGTGCTTACTGCATGGAGCCTGGAGCCTGCTTGGTATCCTGTGTCTCCCTCTCTCTCTCTCTGCCCCTCCTCCACTTGCTGGTGCTTCCTCTCTCTCTCCTATCTCTCTCTCTCTCTCTCTCTCAAAAATAAATAAAACATTAGAAAAATTAAAAGTTGCAGTTTTTAATGTTTTCTTAAACTAATTTTAACTATAACTAGTGAGAGGTTGATTTTATTATGGTGGTTGTTACTTTGGGTTTTTATTTTTTGTTTCTTGTTTGTTTTGGTTGGGTGGGAAGAGAGACCTTGGCATCGAAATTATTTTACTTAAATAACTACCTACCTGACTCCTTATAAAATCCACTGGTGTCTTAACAGCCCCATAGTCACCTTCTGCTTCAGCCTCACATGGGTACCTTCTAAATTCTTTGAGCATAACCTGGCTGGGGAATGTCAGACTATTCTGTCAATATCTACAGCAACATAGATTAGGATTCTTGGGGCCATTAGGAAATTTTGAGCCCCCATCTGACAGATATAGTCCTCCCATGGCAACTCTGAATGAAAATAGTATGCACAGGAGAAAGGCAAATATGTAAAACATCCATATATGTGGACAAAGATTGGAAGACACATGTAAAAATAACAGTATTAAGATGGTGGAATTATGGATGCACTTTTTTTCTTTCTTGAAAATGTTATAATTTTTAAGTAAAAAAAAATAAGAAGTGCCAATCACCTTTAATGCCAATACCCTGAAAAGATATATAGTCTGATTATGAATTGAAGATGCTTCAACTTTGTCAGAATTTGTTAGAATCCCCTACCAGATCTCTAATGGCAGGAAAATAATAATATGACAGTGCTGATTATTTTATATTTACAACAGATATTTTACATTTCAACTATGATTTCATCACTGGGCTTATTCTCATTCTTTTAAACTCCGCAGCAAAACCAGATTAGTTTTTCCATTCGATCCAATTCCTTATCTTGTCCTGCACATATTTTCACATTCAAACCCCATCCCAAAGGGCATAGGAGCAATATAAAGAGAAAAACAAGGAAGCTGTCAAATGGCAGGTGCTACTCAGAACAGGTCTTTGCTTTACTATAATCCAGATTTAAATATAGAGATGGAATATTCATTCTTTAATTAAATAAATAACATAGTAATCTAGGATGAAAAGCCCTGATAAAGCAAGTTACCGGATATACTTATTGACACATCAATTCAGCAAGTATTTACAAAGTATCTACATTGTATAAAACACTGGGTTAAAGGTTAAATATAAAGTATAAGATATGACCCCCACCCTTTAAAAAGCTTACAGTTGTTCATAGGGATATATCCATAAGACCATGAAATCAGAGAAAGAGAGCTCGCTCTCCTGCCTCTATGTCACCATAGTGTACTTCTACCTTCCCCAACAGGAGCTGGTGAGTTATTAAGAGGACAGAGTGCTTACAGTTCAGTGGAGCAGCCCTTGTAATAGAAAAAGAAGTGTTGCTTCTGAAGGGAGAGTGGGAATGATCCGATTTCAGAGAGCAATCTGTCGGCCCAGAAGCTCTGGTGCAGATGGTAGATGGTGTACTCAAAGGAAGCAGATCGGGAGTACTGGAAACTCTAAGTGCTGTTCACAGAGGCTTCCAAAACGACACTCTCACAGGAAGCAGGGGGAGAAAGTGCTCTTTAACTCACAGAGTTAATACCACTGGCATGTATTTTGAGTAAGTTTGTTATTAGTAATGATGAGTTTCACCAATACTTTCATCCTAATCTGCTTTATGACCACAGTAGGATTTCTCAAAATCTCTTAAGTATTCTGAGTGCTAAAGCAACAGACCACATCTTACATCTGTATAATACTTTATAAACTTCAAAATGCTTTCACATATATTATCTGCTTGGATCTTCACAGCAACCCCAGGGGATAGGTAAGGCAGGTATTCTTACCCCCTCTCACATCATAAGACACTGAGTCTCAAAAAGATCAAGGGACACCTCAGGGCTTGCAAATACCAAGGCAGAACTGAAACCAGGGTCTTCTGACATTCCTCCTATGGTTGTTTCCTACCACACCGGTCTTTTCCTTTCATCTCTTTATAGACCAGTATCTGAAGAAATTCGTATAAACCGTAGTGTCTTAAATCTGTCTGTGGGAACACTGCAGTTGCTGCCCCCAATTCATCCCACCTGCACCCACCCCCACCACTTCCACCCACCGCCACAGGAATAGCCCATAAAATTTCAGCCATATAATGCAATAATAATCTTGGCTCTAATAATTGATGACATAATAATATAGTCAATGTCTAAATATCTAAATATAGATTATCCCAATTCAAATTGTAATCCTAGACCTGTTTCTATCCTCCACCCCTCAAAATGCTGGATTATCTTTCTACAATCAGTTACTCTGCATTCAAGAACGGAAAATTAGTTTTAATATTAGCTTAAGAGAAAAACAATTAAGAAAGAAAAATAATGGAGGGAATTATAAGGTTCCAAAGCCAAGTATAAACCATTTTTAATTAGCTACTTTTAAATTATTAATAGCACCTATCCCTCTCCATTTATATATATAATTAAAGATTAATTGCATTTAAGTTTTTGAGAATGTCTATGGAATATTTTAAAATAATATTCATTTGTTTTAAGTAAAGTCTATTTCTTAATTGGGGAAGGTGGACAGAGAGAGAGGGGGAGAGAGAATCCCAAACAGGCTCCCGTGCTGTCAGCATGGACCCCGATTAGAGGCTCAGTCCCACAAACCGTGACCTGAGGCGAAATCAAGAGTCAATGCTTAACTGACTGAGCCACTTGGGCACCCCAAGAATATCATTCTTAAAGCTCAAAAATACTTTTGATCCTTGTTTGAGGCAGTAACTCACCTGTAACTTTTTAAATGAGGCTGCTTAGAACCATGTAGAGTAGAGCTTGGTCCTTTTAGAAGTAAAATTTGAAAGGAATTCTTCCCCCTTCCCCTTTGTGAAAAGATAATTAAGGCTCTAAGATAATAATAAAGGAGAAAAAAACATAATAATGGAATTCTTAGAATAATTAACAAGCCAATAAGTGTTTTTTCAGTGTGAAGATACAAATAAACCATTTAATATTTGAAAGATTTAATATTTTAAAATCTCCATCACAAATTTTAGATCAATTTACAACCTAGATACATTGACAGCTTCATCTTTCTGATATTTGTTTCTTATATCAGTCTCTGCCCACCCCCCAGGAAAGCAGTGCTATAGAGGAGTCACACAAAGGTAAACAACATTTCCAGCCCCCTCACTATAGCCTGATCCCTAACACCACTATGAATATTGCTGAAGCAAAGTTTCACATCTTCATCGGTTTGGGAAAAAGTTGGCTCTTTTCCTTGAAATCCTTTTATTACAAACACATTTATTTTCAAGCAAAGTTACTCTCTGAGGCAGGGCCTCAGACAAAATGTGACAAAATGCACTATATATACATATATGTATATATAGTGACAAAATGCTACTGAATTCATTCTAACAGCAAATTGAAAATGGTGCCAGTACATTTTTTAGGACTTGAAAGGGCAATAGTGTAAGAAGCATTTTATGTCGACTCGCATTTTTTTGTGTGTGTTCTCCTTCTTATAATGTAAGGAAAATAATTTTCAAATATTCTTCAAAGTCTCTTTACCAGTATTCAGTAATCTAAACTAATCTTCAAACTCTCACTTAATTTATATATTGTAGTATTGGCAATCACTTATTTCTGATGGCTCAAATTCTGAGTTTTCCATAGAAGTTTAATTTAAAGTGCAGTTCGGACTTTTATTTCTGGCAACAAAACAGACAAGAGACCCTGACTTAGAAAAGAAAGGAGAAATTATTTTTTAATCCTAAATGAATTGATAAGATCTCAATAAAATATGGGAAAGTCAAGCTAAAAGCTAGATGAAGGAAGGAATTCCTCAACGGTCTGTTCTCAACACAGCATCCAGATTCTGTTAAATCAGATCAGATTATCTATCCTCTGCCCAATGACTTCCTGCCTCACTGACAGTGAAAGTAGAAGTCTTTACTATAAGCTCTAGTGCTTGTGTTAGATTTCAATTGCTCCTGTAACAGATTATTGAAAACTTAGTAGTATAAAACAACACAAATTTATTATAGTTCTGAGGTCAGAAATCCAAAATGGAGCTCATGGGGCTAAAATCAAGATGGCCGCAGGGCCATGCTCCTTTATGGAGAATCCTTTTCCTTTCCTTCTCCAGCTTCTAGAGTTCACCCACTTTCGTTGGCTTATGGCCCCCTTCCTCCATTTTCAAAGCTACCAACATCAGGCCAAGTCCTTCTCATACTGCTGTCTCTCTGACTCTATTTCCTGCTTCCACATTTAAGGGTCCTTGTGATAACAGTGGGCCCACTTGGATAATCCAAGATAATCTCCTCATCTCCAAGTCAATTGAAGGGCAGCCTTAATTCCATTTAAATCTCAATTCCCTTTTTCCAAGTAAAGGAACATATTCTCAGGTTCTAGGGATTAAGTGGATATCTTTGAAGGGAGGGGGAGCAAGGACACTCTTCAGATTAACAAGTGCCAATTTGATCTAGTCCCCTCTTATCTCTCTAATTGCTTCTTCTAGTTTCCTCTTGTTCGCTCAGCTCTCAATACAATGACCTCCTCAATGTTCCTTGAACAAATAGAAACACATTTGCCTCCGGGACTAACAAAATTGTCCTTTCCCTTCTTGCATAGCTATCCTTTCCACTTCTTGCGGGGGTTTTTCTCACATGTCACCTCAAGTAAGGACTTTGCTGACAATCTTCTCTAAAATAAAAACTTGAAAAGACATTTTAAAGTCCCTTTCCCTATTATATTTTTTTTAGCATTCCATCACTAACATACTCTATATTTTATATAATAATCATTTATTTTCAGACTCACCAAGTAAGACCAACAAGAACAGGGATTTTGATCTATTTTATTCATTGTTGAATTCTCAGTGCCTTCAACATTGCTTGGTACATAGTAGACATTCAATAGACATTTTAAAGAAATGAATCAGTGAGGGAAACTAGTCTCAAGAAACTTCACAGGACTGGAATCAATCAGAACACATTCTCTGACCATAATGTTACTATATATCAATAGCAGCAGGGGTACATATACACTCATACACTTAAATATTAAGAAAGTCATCTTTTTTAATTTTTTAATGTTTTTTTTTTTAATTTATTTCTGAGAGAGAGAGAGAGAGAGCGTGAGCAGGGGAGGGTCAGAGAGAGAGGGAGACACAGAATCTGAAACAGCCTCCAGGGTCTGAGCTAGCCATTAGCACAGAGCCTGATGCGGGGCTCGAACCCATGAACCATGAGGTCATGACCTGAGCCAAAGTCGGACCTGAGCCAAAGTCGAACGCTTAACCAAGTGAACCACCCAGGCGCCCCAAGAAAGTCATCTTTAGGGGCACCTGGGTGGCTTAGTCGGTTAAGCGTCCGACTTTCGCTTAGGTCATGATCTCGCGGTTCGTGGGTTCGAGCCCCGCGTCGGGCTCTGTGCTGACTGCCAGCTCAGAGCCTGGAGCCTGTTTCAGTCTGTGACTTCCTCTCTCTCTGACCCTCCCGTGCTCACGCTGTCTCTCTCTCTCTCTCTCTCTCCTAGAAATAAATAAAAAACATTAAAAAAAAAAAAGAAAGTCATCTTTAAATAATTCAAAATCAAACAGGAGATCATGAAAAAATTAAAAAGTATTTAGAGGAAAACAATAATGAAAATATTTTCTATTACAACCTGTGCAATAGCAGCTAGCATGCTTCGAGGAAAACTTAAAGCTTTAAATGTTTACATCAGAAAAGATGAAAGCTTAAACACAAATAAATTACGATAAAGATTATGAAGTCTGACAAAGAGAATAAAATAGGTCCAAGGAAAGTAGAAGGAAGAAAATAATAAAAAGGCAAAATTAATGAAATAGTAAATAAAACATGTAATAAGGAGATCAATACAGCCAAGAGTTGGTACCTTGAAAAGTTTAATTAAATTAGCAAAATTCTGATGAGGCTAAACAACATTTAAAATGAGAAAGAAATAATATCATATTTTAATTATCAAATAATGTCATAATTTAAGAAAGAGACATCACCACAGACACAGACGCTATTGAGATTAAAAAGACTGGGAGAATAATGAACGATTTTATGCTAATAAATTTGAAAACATACAAGAAAGGGACAAATTCCTAGAGAAATAAACTTTACAAATACTTGCTCAAAAATAAACAGAAAATATGAATATTCCCATATAATTAAAGTTATTAAAGCAATAGTGTAAAATCTTTCTACAAATAAAACTATAGATTTGGATAATTTTATCAGTAAGTTTCACCAAATGTTCAGGAGACAAAAAACTCCAGTCTTTTGCCAACTATTTGACAATACAGAAAGACAAGGAAACCCTCTTCGACTCATTTTGTGGTGCTAGCATTATATTGATTACCAAATATGGACAAAGATAATGCAAGAAAGGAAGATAGGCTAATTTTTATCATATAGAGATTTATATCATACAATTGAGTATTAGCAACAAGTTCAGTGATATACAAAAAGGGTAATTCATCACACCAATTGGATTTATTTTGGGGATGTAAGATTGGTTTAAGATGTGAAAATTAATGTTATTCGCTATGTTAAAAGATTAAGGAAAAAAATCATATGATCATTTCATTAAGTGCACACTGAAGGCAAAGCTTTAAGAAACCTGGATGCCATTCTCAGAGGACAGTAAAAGCAGCGTGATGAACTGTGGGGTGGCTGAATACTTTTAATGGTACCACATTGCTTAAAGAAAGAAGATGACAGACTTAAATCTCCAAATTCTGGACTCAAGGCCTGGACTGAAACTCAAGTAGTTTCTAAGAATGTGCTAAAAGAATGCTATCTCTTAAAGATGCAGAGTTGAAATAGCTACAGCCTAATAATCCATTTCAGAAATAATGCCTGTAGCCTCTATCTCTATCTCATTCCTTGCTTTCTCATTTACATATTTACTCTTTTAACTTTCTGTTTCTTTCCTCTACTTGTCTTATTTAGGGTATGATAGTGGCAGGTAATTTTATAGTCAGTCCACAGACAGAGGACTATCAAGACAGAAGAACAACCTAAAAAGAAGAATGGATATCACCACTGGACTTAAATATGGAACCAACCAAACCAAACCAGAGTTTGGATTGTCTCCTAATGTAGAATTGAGTGATTTAAATTTGTGAGAAAGTACCTGCATTATGTATTTTTAAATATAAATATAAGGGAAAAAAGTATTGGTAGATGTTGGGCATTCAAAGGAGTGGACTCTGGGGAATTTTTTGATTGCTAAGTATTTTTTGACTGCTAAGCATCAAGACTGCCTTCCAATGTTCAGAGAATTCCCCAGTTTTCTTCTCAGTGAGAACCAAAGTCTACCTTCCACTGCAAATGCCAAAAATGACCTCCTACCAACTATAGTGCACTCATATAATGTAAGGTTTAGCCAGTAGAAGAAGTTCATCTCTGGATTGTAAATCTTGAGCAGGCATCACAAAAATTCAGAAATAAGAAAGGGATAAGGGATACAAATAAGGAAGGTATAAAGAACTCATCCCACTGTCCACTGAACAAAGACATCTGTGACAATGATGCCAGGTGTGGCATCCAGTATCTGGTGCCATCAGTGGTTGTCACTGGACTATTCCTATAGCGTCATCTCACTAACCTAACCTTCTTTGGTTTCTGCTTGTTTTCTGACCCATACAAGTTCCCATCTTTTCTAGGAGCCACCCAACATCCTGGACCCTTTCCTGCTTTAATTAACCATCATCAATTTCTGTTGCTTGCTACCAAGAACACTGTCTTTAGAGTTAAAGTATTTTGAAGGTCTTGCCTTTCTAGAAGGAGGTTAGAGATATTCATGAACTTAAACTTCAAAAGAGGTGAGAAAGGTCCTACTTGATTAGAGCCAACAGAAATTATCTTCCTGAAGCAGTAGCATCTCAGCTAGTTGTCAAAAAATAGGAAGAAACAAGCCATGAAGAGAACCAGAAATTGTAAAGAGATGGCCTCCAGTCTGGTAACATATATGATCAACATGTGCATCAGAGCCAGTGTTGCATGTACATTTCTGCTTTAAATCAATCTATATTTCTGCATACTTGCTATATGCCAGGCACCTCGTTATATGCTTTAACATACATAGCCTCATTTAAATCCTGACAACTCTGTGAGAAAGGTAGTTTCCCCTTCATTTTTCCAGATGACTAAAACCAAGATTTAGAAAAACTTTAGACTGCTTTGTCAAAGACCTACAATTCTTAAGTAGTAAACCCCAAATAGTAAAACCCAACCTATTGGGTTGCCAACTTGGAATTGGTACTTTTTCTGCTACTTTTTAATACTAAAGAATTGTTTGTTCAGATTTTAGCCTGTCTTCTGAATCTGTTAGTGACCACTCTTCCTTAAAAGACACTTACACAATTCAATGGATACTGCCCCTTAAAAATTATTATAAAGCTTTATAGTTAGTGAGCTTAAAATATTAAATAATACCTGGATTTTATGTGCTATTAATAATAAAATCAGTAATAACTCATAAAAATTAGAACTCAAATTAAAAACAGTGAGCTATGCTGTGTTTCTATGGTAACACAATGAAGAAAATACTAGATGGCCTAAAAGATATTTACTTCTAATAAGTTGGTTCACAGCTTTAATATCATTTTAGAAAATCCATGTATATCTAATCATTATTACCAAAATCCACACATTAATACCCTTTATTCCTAAAGGAAGAGTATGAGACCCCTTCTTGTGCAGTATTTCAGATCTTCTCAGCCTTACCTTTTTCCGGCCTCTGCCACAGGCTCAGATCAGCTTCTCACAGGTATAACCTGACAGTAACTTGCTTCACTGTGGCCTAGAGCAAGTATCTCTCCCTACTCAGGACAGCGCTGCCTGAGACAGGGGCAGGAATCGGGTGGGACTAACATGTGTAACCTAGGACCTTCCTCCCTCTTTTTCATTCCCTCACCAATTAACCCTGCTCCCTGAAATTACTAAATAAACTAACTCTATATAAACTTTTGTCTCAGGAAAAACTTTCAGGGAAGTCTCGGCTAAGAGACCTACCTTACATAGATTTTATATGCTTATCTATGTGGTTCTTACTAAGATTCTATTATAGTTTTTTTAATAGCCAGCTCTTTCCAAATTACATATCAAAACTATGGAATAGTACATTTCTTCCTGTCCTAGAGAATTCGGCAGGTCTCTATAATGTATCTTTCATGAAATCTAATATCAAACAAGGCAAATACGAAATACAGCTAGTGTATTTGAAGTTCTAAATAATAAAAGGTTTGCTCAATGTCAACTCTGCTATCTATATTTTTAAATAATCTTTGTAAAGTCATTTAACCTATCTAGGCCTCAACTATAACCTTTATAAAAATGGAATATCATCTTACCTCACAGGTTGTTATAAGAATTCAATGCCATAAAATCTTGATTTGTGAGCATAAGTCATTCCAGAAACATGCTTGTAATCCAAAGTACTCATATATCAAGAACCATTGGCTCAGTTGTGATCGTGTGACATTTGGCATCATGTACTACTCGTATTGTAAGATGTCACTTATTTATCAAGTTAAAATTTATTAGAAATGCTTGCTCATCTTGCAGAACACTCACAGAACAAGTTACTCATAATCCAAGGTTTAAGTCTATAAATGAAAATGCCCATTGCAAACTCTCCCAGGTAATCAGTCTGGCAAGTAATGTTAGCTGCTGTTATTATTACCATTATTATTAGAATATTGATTTTATGTTTGAAAGCCCACCCTCATGGTAATAAAATATCCACTTTGTGGATTTAATATTCCACCATCCACCAAAAACTTTTCATTGCATTGTATTTTGCAGTCATAAGCAAATATTTGAATTCACTTAATTCTCAGGCTAAACTGAAAAGGCCTGTGAATAGATCTTTGAAGTATAGAAAAATAACCGTATGATGTGTTCAGTGGCAATGAAGCAATTAGATCATGTAAAATGCATGTTTGCATTATTATAAGGTTACTGGGCTAATAAATTGGCTAGTTGGTCAGGAATTCCGGAGGTCCTGTTGCTGGTCCTATTGCTGGATGCAGAAGCTATTCCTGTCCTGGCTGTGGTTTAGCGCCACCTGGTGGCACTTCATACCACAGCTTGGCGATTGATGGAACTATGTCCTGTGTTACTGGTACTTCACAGCAGCATCAGTGATTCCAGTAATAGTGAGATGGTACTTGTTTCATTAGCTTGATATAAGACTCCTCAACCATAATATACAGAATATACATCCCTATGCTTCATAGGACATATCTGTCTTGCATTTAACCTTCTAACGTCACCCCACCACATCCTCCCTTAGAAAGTAAGCCTTTTAGCCTCCTCCCCATCCCCACACTTCCAATATGCAAAAGAACTAAATATATAGGACAAGAATTAATTGCCAATTTTATTATATGTTAATCTAATTACTGATGAGGGGTAGTATAATGTGGTTTTACTGTATTTACACATCCCAGGCCCTGTCAAGACACTGGTGATACATTTAGTAGCAAAAATCAAAAGGTCTTTGCTCTTATGAAACCTCCAGTTTAGTGAAAAATGCAGAAATTTATCATGTAACTCTACAAACAAATATGAAGTATGAAGGAGAGATTTTTTTTGGGTGCTAAAGCAGGACTATAATAGAATTTAACATAATTAAAGAGATCTAGAAAAAGTCATTTCTGAAATGATTCCTCTAAAAAGATTAAAGTTTTAATGGCAGAAGTAGATAATCTGTGACTGTTTAACTGAGATATTTTGAAACAATTAAAATTAGGTTTTCCTTCGATCTTTCCTCCTTTTAGGTAAAGTCATGAGTTTTATTGAGCAGTGGACAGAACAGTCACCTGGGGCAGGGGGAGGTCATTATTTTGCCTTGAGAATGATGGTTACTTTGTCATATATATATATAATTATATATATATAAGATTTAAGATTACTATATTTCCTAATTTTTTGGGTAGTCAACCAACCCATGTTCAAATTGGGCATACCCCAAATCTAGCATTATCAGAGTTTTATTTATTTTGAAGTGAACTTTCAACTAGAGAATGATGGTTACTTCTTTGAGCCCAGAGCAAGGCCACTTCCCTGTAGCCAGGCTTCAGGAGAGGGAAAAGTTCTACCTACTTTTGTTGTTGTTGTCATTATTGTTTGTAGTTTTATTTGTTTATAATTCAAAGAGCTCCTTTTCAAGTATCAAGATACAAGTCATATAGCTCCAAGCGAAAGGATTCTATTGTTAAGTCATCCTGAAGACAGGTCAGAGATATTACATAAATGAGGTTCCAACCCTAACAAGAAGGCTGGGGAAGCTTTTCAGGAAGAACCTAAGGAGAGAGAGAAAGAGGAGGCCAGGATGTCCAGTAGGAGTGTCCTCACTTTCCCTGACATGTGCAACAGCTGCAATTTAGAAAATGGGTGGTGAGAGGGGCACCTGGGTGGCTCGGTTGGTCCGACTCCTGATTTCGGCTCAAGTCATGATCCCACAGTTCATAGGACTGAGCCCCACATCAGGCTCTGCATTGACAGTGCAGAGACTACTTGGGATTCTCTCTCTCTCTCTCTCTCTCTGCCTCTCCCCTGCTCATGCTCTCTCTCTCTCTCTAAGTAAATAAATAAACATTTAAAAAAGAAGAAAGAAAATGGGTGGTGGCTGGGGAAAAAGTGTTGATGGGTGAGCCAGAAGATTGTCTCACAGAACTGCACATATGGTGATATGTGATGATGGTGATGTGTATGGTTATGGTGATGAAGAAAGAATGGAATAGAGTTATTATCATGTCCTCAGATGCCATCATGTTATCACTCCTCTCAGAGTGAGATGAGATGATTGAATGCCTAGAAAACTGGTGTGCCAGGGGAGACCTCACATGGAATGAAATGACCACAGATGAAGGACTACAACAAGGTCAAAAAGATGTTCTCCTACAGTTTCTTCTAAAAACATTGTTATACCTTTCACATTCATATCTGCAATCCATATGGATTTGACTTTTATGTATGATGTGAGGTAGAGATAGCCAGTTAACTCAACACCATTTATTGTAAAGGTCAGATTTTCCCTACTGAACTATAGTGTAGCCTTTGTCATAAATGAAATGATTGACTATGTGCAGGTTTTGATTCTTCTATTCTGTTCTCATTGATCAATTTCTCTATTTTAGCTGCAATACCTCAGTACCTTAAATACTATAGATATATAATAGTCTTGATATCTGGTAGTATAAATCCTCCAGTTCTGTTTTTCTTAAGACTGTTGTGGCTATTCTTGGTTCTTTACACTTCCATGTGAATTTTAGAACCAGGACCTAAATTTCCACAATAAAATCTCTTGAGATTTTGATTGGGATTGTGTAGAAACTACAGATTAATTTAAGAAAAATAATATCTTTATATACCATTCATTCTTCCAATCCAAGAACATGCCAGATCAAGCAATGCAGTTAGGGTTCTTCCATTTCTCACAATCATATTTAGTAGCTTCTTGCCCACTTTTGATTAAATTTATTCCCCTTTAAAAGTATTCCTAAATTGGTTGACTTTAATCCTATGATGCTATTGTAAATGGTATAATTTTTCAAATTTCATTTTCTATTTGTCTCTTCCTGGCATATAAAAAAATTAACTGTTGTGTATCTTATTTCCAACAATCTTGCAGAATTCTCTTAATGATTTTAAATTCTTTTGAATTGTCCATATACCTAATGATGTCATCTAAAAATAATAAGTTTTTTTCCTCCTGTTTAATCCTTATTTGCTTCTTTTTTCTTACCTTATTGTACTGCTTAAGACATCCAGAAGATGTTGAATGGAAGTGTTGGTTGTCACTTGTCTCACACCCAATATCAGAGGAAGAGTTGTGAATATTTCATCATTTAATATGATATCTCCTATAGGTTTTTTTAATAAATATATTCATCAAATTAAGAAATTTTATTTTATTCCATGTTTGCCAAGATTTTTAAAAATCATCAATCTTTTAAATTTTCTGAAATGCTTTCTTTATATTTGTTGCAATGAGCATGACATTTTTTCTTTTTATTTATTTTTTTTAATTTTTTAAATATTTTTTAAAATTTATTTTTGAGAGAGAGAGAGACAGCATGAGCAGGGGAGGGTCAGAGAGACAGGGAGACACAGAATCAGAAGACAGGCTCCAGACTCTGAACTGTCAGCACAGAGCCCAACATGGGGCTCAAACCCTCAAACTGGGAGATCATGAGCTGAATGGAAGCCAGACACTCAATTGACTGAGCCACCCAGGTGCCCCACCTTTTTTTTTCTTAATAATGTGAGTTACCTTAACTGAGTTGTGAATACTAAGCTACAATTAATTGTGTCTGTGAAATAAATTTCGCTGTTCATGTGCTTTTATCCTTTTTATATACAACTGGATTTTTTAAAGTGCTTTTTAAGATTTGTGCATCTACATTCATGAGAAAAACTGATAATTTTCTTGCAATTTCTTTTTAGTTTTAGCATCAAGGTTATACTGGCCTCATGTAAAATAGGAAGGTACTCCTCTGTCTCTTTTTTAAAAGAGAATTTGTGAAATACTTATTTTCTTTCTTACATAAATGTTTGTGAGAATTTGTGTATCCATCAAACTTGGGTTTTCATTATATAAAGTTGTTTCTTCATGAGCAATCTTTTTAATAAATATCACACTATTCGGTTTTCTGTTTATTCTCTGGCAGCTTTGGTTAGTTGTTATTTTTCAAAAATCTATCCATTTTATCCAAATTTATTGGCTCCAAACTCATAATAGTCTCTTAGTGTATATTTGATATCTATAAAATCTATAGTAATATCATCTTTAAAAAATTTTTAATGTTTATTTTTGAGAGAAAGAGCACATGTGCCCAAGCGGGGGAGGGATAGAGAGAGAAGGGGACAGAGGATCCAAAGCAGGCTCTGTGCTGACAGCACGGAGCCCAATGTGGGGCTTGAACTCAGGAACCATGAGAGCACAACCTGAGCCAAAGTTGGATGTTTACCCATCTGAGCCACCCAGGCACCCCCAAGCTGATAGTAGTATTAGCTTTTTAATGACTGATGTAGGTAATTGATATTTGCCTTTTTGTTACAACAGTGAAAAAAAAAAACCAGGGTCCACCAGGATTAAATAATCCAGGATGATGTATTCATTTCAAAACCCTAATTTAATTACATCTGTGAAAACCCTTTTTCCAAACAAGATAACATTCAGAGGTTTTGAGGATTATGACAAGGATAGATCACTTTGGGCATCACCATCCAGCCCATTACACCTTAGTGTGTAACAGTCTTACCATGAGGTGCAGTATTCTTTGTGTAGTACTAATTGTATTTATCACACTTGTGGAGGGCTGAATTCTTTAATCCATGGCTTGATTTACTTTAAAAGTTTTGTATAACCTCAACTATAATCTCTTCAGAGGTTGCTTCTATCCCATTCTATTCTCTTTCTGTGTTCCTAACATATTTTAGAACTTCTGAGCATAATTCATATGGAGAGTGCAGTACAACTAGCTTTTACCAGCTTGCAAAGTTGATTGTTAAATATTCAAGTATTTTGTGATATGGCTATTAAACCATTAGTTGCTTGAAATCAGCTCTGGTGACAGCATTTACATCATGGCAGTAAGTTATATCATTACAAATCAAGATTTTCTCTTTTCAGAGAGCTGGATTACAATACATATTTGTTATACTGTTTTGCTCTTTCCATTCTTGTGTCTCTTTATGCTTCAACTTGGGTATTTTCTCTTGAATTGTCTTCCAGTTTACTAAGCCTGTGTTCAGCTGTGTCTAATCTCACAAAATCTACTTATTGAGTTCTTAATTTCAGATACCATATTTACTTCTATATATCTATTTTAATTTTTATAGATTATAAATCTCTAGTGAGATTTTCTTTTTTTTTTTTTTAAATATTTTTATTTATTTCTAGCAGAGAGAGAGAGAGACAGCGTGAGCAGGGGAGGGTCAGAGAGAGAGGGAGTCACAGACTGAAACAGGCTCCAGGCTCTGAGCTGGCAGTCAGCACAGAGCCCGACGCGGGGCTCGAACCCACGAACCGTGAGATCATGACCTAAGCGAAAGTCGGACGCTTAACCGACTAAGCCACCCAGGCGCCCCTCTAGTGAGATTTTCTATCATTTCATCACTTTGGCCATGTTTTCCTTTATTTCCTTAAACATATTAATCACAGTTATTAAAAATTCTTTGTCTGCAAACTTCAATATCTGGATTATCTGTGGCTGTAGTCAATTGTCTTCTTTTTCTCTTAATTATAGGCCCTATATGTCTTGCCTCATTGTATGCCCAGCAGTTTTTTTATGGTATGCCAAATTCTGTGTATTTAAAGAAGTACAAATGCTCCACATCTTATTCTTCATGTGTCCTTTCCTAGTATATACGAGGAGAGGCTAATTATCCCAATCCAATCAAGTACTGACTGTGTTGGGACTAAGTTTCAATTTTAATAAAACTCAGGTCTGCCTCTGGTTTTCCTCTTTTCCTCAGGCTTTCCTGAACTATTTACTGAAAACCTGGTGAGTTTTCATCTTTTTAGCTCTGACAAACTGTGGAAGATCCAGCTTTACCTTTCTAAAGTTCTCAGCCCAGCTCTTCAGTCTCCTGACCCTACATTTTAAAATCTAGCAAATGTCTTGAAGGGTGACCAGCTGTGCATTTGGGGCATGTCCCCTCCTTTGGCAAGTCTTGTTCCCTAAGTATCATGAGACTGCAAAAGATTTCACTCTGCCTTTATGAAGCTTTCAGCTTAGCTCCTCAGCTACCTGTGCAGAACCAAAACTTGGCTACTGTCCTGTGAGAAAAACCAGACATGCATTTAATGTGCTTCAGGTTTCCTTTTTTCACTCCTGCCGTGCCTGATCAAGTTTTATACAATTCTCTTTCTATTAACAGAGTCTTATGCCTAGGCCACACCAGATCTCCAGCCCAGGCCCAGAGCTGGCAAATGACCTCAGGAAGAGAAGTGGCTATTGGTCATCCATCTACCTGAGAATTGTTCTTCCCTCTCTGGAATTTTAGTATCATAAACTTGCTTTTACAGCTCTCTGATACATTTAGAAATATATTTGTAATTTATATGGCTTTTGCAACAGAAACACTTGCCTGCCACTATCTATTACATCATATCTATGAGGAGAAATCCCAACACTTAGGTTTAGAATATCCTCAGGCAATTCTAATAAGCAGCCAATCTAAAGCAACAATGACTTCATCAAAGAAACTATTACAAGATTGAGGTCTGAGTTGAGGTATCTATAAATAGACCCACATCCATTATGCATTTCATGTATCAGTGAGAAAAAAAGGAAAAAGTCCGTAAAGAGCAAAGGCATACTAACCATGGATTACTCACTTTTAAGAAATATTACTGGAAGTTCTAACCTTAAACTACCATCTGTACATCATTGAACTCAACTGTTTTACTTGTCCACTTCTACTTAAAAGGGAGGCAGGGAAATGTAACATTTGTTAACCTGAATACAATATTGCCCCCCAAAAAACTAGGCTTCCTTTACTAAAGAAAAATGAGAGAATGGATATTGGGTGAGCAGCTAACAATCTCTGCTTAAAGTTCCATTCTTAGCATGTTTAGCTTCTTTCTTATCTAACACATTCCTTTCTGTAATTGTACATGAAAAAATTATTTTCTGCTTCAAAAACCTTATCAAAAGCCCAGAGGATTCTTACATTTCATATTTGCGTACAAGAAGCATGACTTCCATATCTGCAGTAATTCTTTATCAATGAGACAGAAATAATTTTACTGACAATATAATTCTATGTCATTTAGCTCTTTTCTCAAATAAGAACATTTCAAATTAAGAAATTAATTTTCAAATAAAAACAATCCCATTCACAATTGCATCAAATAGAACAAAATATCTAGAAATAAGTTTAACCAGGGAGGTGAAAGACCAGTACTCTGAAAACTATAAGAAATCAATGAAAGAAATAGAAGGTGACATACATAAATGGAAAGATATTCCATGCATATGTGCTGGAAGAATTATTGTTTTTAAAATATTCATACTACCCCAAATAATCTAAAGATCCAGTGCAATACCTGTCAAAATTTGAGTGGCATTTTCAAAGAACCAGAACAAATGATTTAAATACTTACATGGAACCACAAAAATACTGAATACCAAGACAATCTTGAGAAAGAACAAAGCAAGGAGTATCATACTCCCTCATTTCAAACTATACCACAAAGCTATAGTAATCAAGACAGTACGGTACTGGAAAAAAAAATAGACACATTGATTAATGGAACTGAATGGAGAGAAATAAACCCATGTGTGGTCAATTAATTTTTGACAAAGGAGGCAAAAACGTACAATGGGGAAAGGACAGTCTTTTCAATAAGTGGTGCTAGGAAAACTGGGCAACTACAGGTAAAAGAATAAAATTGGACACTATCTCACACCATATACAAAAATTAACTCAAAGGTACCTGGGTGGCTTAGTCAGTTGAGCATCCAACTTTGGCTCAGGTCATGATCTCAAGGGTCATGAGTTCAGCGCCATATTGGGCTTACTGCTGCCAGCCTGTCAGTGTAGAGCCCATTACAGATCCTCTGTCTCTCTCTCCCTCTGCCCCTTTCCTGCTTGCACTCTCTGAAAAATAAACAAATATTTTACAAAATGGATTAAAGTCTTAAATCTAAGACTTGAAACCATAAAACTCTTAGAAGAAAACAAAAGCCCTAAGCTCCTTGACATCAGTCCTAGCAATGTTCCTTTGGATCTGACTCCAAAGGCAAGGGAAACAAAAGTAAAAATAAATAAATAGAAATATATCAAACTAAAAAGCTCTACAAAGTGAAGGAAATAACCCACAAAGCAAAAAGTCAATCTACTGAATGGGAGAAGATATATCTGATAAAAGCTTAATATCCAAAGTACATAAAAAACTTAAACAACTCAATGACAAAAAATAAACAATTCAGGGGTGCCTGAGTGGCTCAGTTCGTTAAGCGTCCGACTTTGACTTAGGTCATGATCTCACGGTTTGTGGGTTCAAGCCCCTCATCGGGCTCTGTGCTGACAGTCTGGAGTCTGTCTCAGATTCTGTGTCTCCCTCTCTCTGACCCTCCCCTGCTCACACTGTCTCTCTCACTCTCCCTCTCTCAGAAATAAATAAAACAATAAAATTTTTTAAAAAAAATAAACAATTCAATTAAAAATGGGCAAAATATCTTAATAGACACTTTTCCAAACAAGACATACAGATGGTCAACAGGCACATAAAATGATGCTCAGCATCACTAATCTTCAGGGAAAAGCAAACCAAAACCATAATGAAATAACATCTTTAGCAGTTAAAGTGGATATTATTTATCAAAAAGACAAGAAATAACAAATGTTGGTAATGGTATGGAAAAAAGTGAACCTTGTATATTGTTGGTGGGAATGTAAATTGGTGCAGCTACTATGGAAAATAGTATGGAAGTTCTTCAACGAAATTAAAAAGAGAACTACCATATGACCTCAGAATCCCACTGCTGGTTATTTGTCCAAAGAAAACAAAAACACTAACCTGAAAAGGTCTTTTTATAGCAGCATTATTTATAATAGTCAATATATGGAAACAACCTAAGTGTTCATCGATGGATGAATAGGTAAAGAATATGGATAATATATAATTTATATATAATGGAATACTATTCAGCCATTAAAAAGAATGAAATCTTGCCATTTAGAACAATATGGATAGACCTTGAGGGTATTATTCTAAGTAAAATAAGTCAGATAAAAAAAGACAAATATTGTATGATTTTATTTGTATGTGGAATTTAAAAAACAAAACAAGTAAAACAACAACAACAAAAAGCAGACTCATACAGAGAATAGACTGGTGGTTGATAGAGAGGAAGGAGGCTTAAGGGGTCGAAGGGGGGAAAGGGTGAAGGGGATCAAGAAAAACAAATGTCCAATTATAAAATAAATATGTCATGGGAATAAAATATGCAGCATGGGGGATATAGTCATTAATATTGTATTAACATTGTATGGTGACAGATGATATCTAGCCTTTTTGTGGTAATCATTTTGCAATGTATACAGATGTGAAGTCACTGTGTTATACACCTGAATCTAATATATTATATATCAATTATAACTTAGTAAAAAATATTTTTCATTAAAGAACTTCTTTACTTGTCTCTGAAGCCTGACCTTTGTTATAGATCTCTGCCACATGCTTTTTTTTTGAGACAGAGCATGAGTAAGGGAGAGGGGCAGAGGGAGAGAGAGAAAATCCCAAGCAGGTTCCATGCTCAGGGCAGAGTCCAACATGGGGCTCGATCCTACGACTCTGGGATCATAACCCAAACTGAAATCAAGAATCAATGTTCAACTGACTGAAACATCCAGGTGCCCTTGCCATACTGCTTTTAAGGAATCAGCCTTTCAAAACAACTTTTTAAAAGTAGGATTTTAAAAAAAAATTTTTATGTTTATTCATTTTTGAGAGACAGAGAGAGACCGAGCATGAGCAGAGGAGGGGCAGAGAGAAAGGGAGACATAGAACCTGAAGCAGGCTCCAGGATCTGAGCTGTCAGCACAGAGCCCAATGAGGGGCTCAAACTCACAAACTGTGAAATAATGACCTGAGAGGAGTAGGATGCTTAATCGACTGAGACACCTCACCACCCCTCAAAGTATGTTTTAATGGAATGCATTGTTTTAAAATAATTTTGTATGCTATCACGTGACAAAAAGTTAACTGTCATAAAGACAGGATCATAACTTGGGATCTTTCTTAATTAAAACAAACAAAAATATATTAATAACAGTGATTAGCTATTCCATAACTTTGGTAAGAGGGAGAAGAGGTTTACATTTTACTAGGTTGAGCTGGTTATTAAGACCACTAAAACTATGAAGGAGTGAAACATATTACCATGGAAATTAACTGAGTCGACTTTAGGCATGTCAAAACAAAGAGGAGAAAAATCCTTTCGGAAATGATTCTATTCTGAGAGTGAAAGAAATAGTGAATGGCTACTGTAACTCTTTGAGAGCTTATGAATAATATATAAGTAGAGTTTAAAGACATCTGACAAATACAGACATCGATTATGGAAAGATCTAATTTTAGATTATAATAAAATCCCAGGTACCTTCCATGATATTCTGCAGGTAGCAATTAGAAGGATGGTGATAAAATAGTACTAGATATCATTGTTAATACTTGCACAGTAAGTAGAATATCAGTAGCTAACTTCTCTCTTTGGTCCACTCAGAGTAAATAAGTAGGATTAGGCAAACTAGTGGAAGCAGAGGGGGAAAGAGAAGGAACCAAATCACGTATTTGCCACCAATTAAAAAGGTGCTACTTTGTTAACAGTTGCTCCTGTTTAAGGAGGAAATTTTTCACTGCTCTGATTCTGTTGTCATGGCAATGAAAATTGAGATCTATTTCTTCCCAGCTCTGAAATTCCATATAGTCATGACTCACTGAAGTCTGAAACAACTCTGGAAGAAAGTGCACTGTGTAGGAGGAAGTAGCAATTGTTGAGCCTCTAGGTACCAGGCACTTTACATTTTTTCATTTAACCCAGACATGGATACTGGGAAGTATTTCCAGTTTTCAAAGGGGTAAACTGAAATCCATAAAGCATCATGACCTCATGACCAAAAATATGTAAGTGAGGTTGGAATTCAGGTGTTTCAGACTTCAGAGCTTGTGCCATATCATAGTTCTTCCAGATCAAAAAAGGCAGAGACTGTAATATTTAACCCTAGGACCTCGGCATGAATTTCTAATGTATTTTTCTTGTTCATTTGAAAATTGAAAGCAAAAATAAACTGGTCTCCAACAGAAAGAGCTTACCTATTTTCCTGTGACTCAGCCTATAGGAATTCTGTATGTATACGCACTCCTGAAATAATATATTGTGATATTGTCCTAGATATAAAACTAGTACATATTTGGAACACTTAAGGGGAAAAAATATGAAGTGATGGGAAATAAGCTAGTAAAGCAAGTATACCCAAATAACAACTGATTGATATTTTATGCAGACTCTAATATAATTTAATACTTTAAAATGTTTTCAAAAATTGTACCAGGATACCTTCCTAGACAACTAAGAACTGGATTGTCTGAAGTGTAAGTAAGCATCCAAATATTTATCTTTAAAGTATATGAGCCTTTTGGGGGGCAGGGCTTGGGTTTTTTTTCTGCCTTTGTTTCTTTTTTGTTTGTTTTGGTTTGGGGTTTTTTATTTTTTTAGTTACTGCTGAGAGGAGATAGAGAGGCATAGATGCAGCTGTGGAATAAAGACAAGAGAAAATTGGGGACAGCAATTGGAATGCTAGGCCATTTTTCTTGTTTTCATTTCACTCATTTCTCATCCGTATGTGTCTGTACTGATGGATGAGTTCAAGTTCTTCTGAGAGCAGTAGTAGGGCAAAAGGCCAAAGGAGGTATGTTTATGAAAGACTGCAGGAGGCTCTGAACTCAACAGAGCCACCTTTTGTCTAGGTGACCAAATGCATACAGAATCAGAGAGACTATGCTCCCTTTCTCCCACCCCCACCAGGAAACACAGCCTTGGCATATACCATATCAAGGGCAGCGGTGCCCAGCAGAGAAGCATCCTCAGAAACAGCTCTTTGCCAGGGGAAGGTACGTCTCTTGTGGTTTGCAGTCACAGGGTTACACAAGAGTGGAAGGGCACAAGCATAATTATTTATGAGCATATGTGAAATATCAGCAATGTGGAGGTTGCTTAAAACAACCAGGGGGAATTTTTGAGAGAGATGAAGTCCTACAAGAACAAGAAGACCTAAGAAACAGGCTTGGCATAAATGTCACATAGTCACAGTCATACTCACATTTTAGTAAAGCCTTGGATGTCTGGGTTACGTGCTATCCAGACAGAAAAATATTTACACTAAGGAGGAGCACCTGGCTGACTCAGTCAGTGGACCATGTGATCTTGATCCCGAGGTTGTGAGTTCAAGCTCCACATTGGGTGTAGAGATTGCTTAAAAATAAAATTTTCAAAAATATATATATTAAAAATATATAAGGAAAAAACACCTTCAAGGAAATAGTGATATATCATATATCACAGCACTTGCAATCTTCACATTACTTGTGATCACTGCTTTTGACAAAATGTGATCCTGTCATGGTTGAAAGAAAAAGAGGCTCAGAAGGAAGGCTCATAAATGAGGATCTTCATTTGACTGAGGGAGTGTGGTATACACGCTATGTATCTTACCTGTGGGATGTTTATGTCCTGGAAATTTAAGCCCAATTATTTGACACAACTATCAATGTACATGTAGTGACACTGATTTATTTCATTTACTGTTGAAATTGAGAAATTTGAGTTTTATTTCTTTTATTATTTTTTCAAAGGTTTATTTATTTTTGAGAGAATGAAAGAGAGACAGAGCAGAAGTGGGGGAGGGGCAAAGAGAGACAGAGACACAGAATTCAAATCAGGTTCCAGGCTCTGAGCCATCAGCACAGAGCCTGACGCAGAGCTCAAACCCACAAGCCATGAGATCATGACCTGAACCAAAGTTGGACACATAACCTACTCAGCCACCCAGGTGCCCCTTGAGTTTTATTTCTAAGGAATGTTACATCTGATGCCTCCTCTACACTCAAAAAATCTCAAAACGCATAAGACTGGTCACGTAAGTCATCACAGCCAGTACAATAACCCCTTCTTTGTCTGTTGAGTCAAAGACATGAGGAGCCCAACAGAGAGAGGTGGCCAGGTCAACTTCAAGTTCAGTGAAATAATTGTTGTGTGCCCTTGGTGGGAGCATTGCTCTCTTTGGAATTAAGGCTTCTGGACCAGTGGAACTTAAAGACATGGCACAGGGTAGCAAAAATTTTGTGTCACTAGGGTAAATACTGAGGGGAGGGAGTGGCATTTTCACATCTTTATCCTTAGACGCATGAAGCCTGGCTATGGAAGGAGCAGTATCAAATATTATACACTAAATTTAGAACACATACTGCATCCTGGAGGACACTGTCTCAGTTCTACAAAGTATTTCTAGGTTCCTGGCACCAAAGCTGGCTATTCAGAGAGGTATTCCACTATTATTTTAAGCCAGCTTCTTGGAATGATAAAGAACATGAAAAGACTAGTGAATTCCATGACCACGGGCCCATTACTGTACTTTATTTGCTATGAAATTACTTTCTTCATTGGAAGTGATGCTATGTGGATCCACCATGACAGTGGATAAGGCATTCTATAAATCTATGTATGGTAGTTCTGGCAGAAGCATTGTGTACAGAGGAAAAAAAAAAAACAATTATATTGAGGATAAGTTTATATTTTAGTAATGACAAAGTGCTATACTTTCCATGATGAAAGTTGTCCGATGTAATCAACCTGCCAACACGTAATCAGCTGATAACCCAAGGAATGATGATGCCATAACGAGGGCTCAATATTGGTCTCTGCTTCTGGCAATTTGGTCATTGAGCAGTGCCTATAGCTAGGCTGGCATTGACGAGTGTTCTTCCATTTTGCCAAGCCCATGTTTAACCTCAGCTCTTGCCTCCATGGCCACTTTGCTCATAAGTCCATTGGGCAATGACAGGAATGGCTGGGGAAAGAGGCTGACTGGTATCCACAGAATATGTCATTCTATCCACTTGATCATTTAAGTATTCTTCTGCCACGATCACCCTTTGGTGAGAATTTACATGGGACACAAATATCTTCACACTTCACATTCTCATTCCTCTTCTGCAGACTTCCTTGTTACCACTTTCCTAACCATTTTCCTCCTAAGTCCCTGACCATCCAGCCAAACCATTTGCCATAGCCCATGAGTCAGTGTATAATCACACAAATGGCCATTTCTCCTTCCAAGCAAAATAAACAACCAGGTGCACTGCTTGGAGTTTCACCCACTTGGAGGATTTCCCTTCACCTCTTTCTTTCAGTGGCTGTCACAGAGAGCAGCTATATATAGTGTGGCAGTTGTCCACTTGAGGTTATTGCCCACATATCACACAAAAACATCTGTAAAACTAGGCTTGAGTTTTTCTTGCTCAGTCAACTGTCACAGAGAACTCCTCATGAGGCTGTAAAAACATGAGAAAGAGAAGGTAATAAACGAAGAGAAGGGACCATGGGCATTTGGACCACTTCCTCATGCAATGTACTGTGCCTTCAAGGCCTATTTCATACTTACTGGGCTCAAGCCCAGTCTCACACATACCACTAACCTTCTCAGGCAGGAGTGGAAAGTTTGCTTCCACTAGCCAAAAAAAAAAAAAAAGTCTCTATTGAATTTAGGCATCCAAGTTCCCTCATCTTCACCGGAATTTACCCATATGTTCTTGATCCCATTCTATCACAGTAAAGATCCAATTTTAACAGAATAGATACTGCAGGGTGGGGAATTCAATTTGTGTTATAATTCAGCCACTTGCAAAATGAAACTCTGAGTTTAGTTTTAAGAAATTTTGGTCTTGCAGCTAAAGGAAATAAGGTTTCTTCCAGGAAAGCTATAGTACCTTTCAGGTCATTATGTGTAACTCGAGATGGGAATTTGAAGCCCTGAGCTCATCATTTTCTTCCCCTGCTTTTTCCAGTGCAGTTGAAAACAACCAACCAATCCCACTAAATTCCTTATTTTGACTAAAAATAAATAAATTCTTTCAATAAATTAAAGAATGGGCAGCTAAGAGAAAAAAGATCCTTTGAAGGAGGCTATGATACAAAGATCAGAGAAGTAGAAAACCAGGAGAGAAGAATGACCTAGCAGCCACATCTGAAGGAGTGAACCGTCAAAAGATTAAATGAATTAAGGGTTACAAAAGATCAGAAGAAAAAAAAATCCCATTGAATCCTAATCATTTCAGCAAGAAATTCCAATATAGTAGAGACAAGGCAGATTGGAGTATCGGAAATGAAAAAGCAAAGAAACATAAGCTCTTCTTTCACATTTTTTGACTATGAACGAAAGTAAAGGAGAACACCTTTCCTCTGGAGACAGAAAGAAGTAAAAGAAGTGTATAATTTGCAAGTGTTGGAGGAGGAAATTGAGGAGGAAGCTGAAGAAGTTCTAACCTGATGTTGATTTTCTCAGGTTAAAAAAAAAAAACAACAAAACCAGACAAAGTTAAATTCTTGGAGTGGGAGATGAGATGCTAGGTATGGTTTGAGAAGAGAAGTAAAAATTTATAAAAGCTGTTAAAAGTATAATAGAAGTGGAACACACCAACAGTACAAAGGCCCAAATCAGGATGAAAATGCTTTGCTTTCCCTCAGGGCTTTAATCATAGCAAAGCTCAACCCTGTGCATAGAAGAAATGCCAACAATTCACAATCCCTGTGGGAGAAAAGGATACTGCCTTTAGCTTCTGATCTCTGCAAATTCTAGCACTGTACAAAGGAGGTTAGGCCTAAATCACAAGGAAAATGGCCAATACTAATAATCTTCTGGCAATGCATTTAAACCATAAGAATAATGCTACCACAGAGCCTAAGACACTAAGCACAGAGAGCAAACTAGAACTACACTGTCAAGAACACGGAGAGAGTCTGAGAAGCTACAGAAAGGAGGTAACGATGTAAGCTGGGCCTTAAGGAATAAGTTCCCCAGAGAGGTGAATTTAGATTCAAATTACCATTCAGTAAGAGTCTTCCTTCTCTGTGCTAAGCACTGTATGAGTTTGTACATACAATCTACTCCTCACTACAACATAGCAAGAAGAATTAGGTTAATGGCACAAAGGTTAAGTGACATATACAAGGGACACAATTTACACCCGTAGAAATAGTCCGGTCTGACTAAAAATGCAGTGCTCTTTCCATTCTCCCATACTGCCTATTGTAACATGAAGTGGTTATAGCATGCAGTCTGAAAGCAGCCTATTCAAAATAAACTATGTATATAACAGATGCAGAAGCACTAATATTGTCTATATTTTTCTACTCCACAAGTGCTTGATATCATCTGGTACTGACTCCAGAAGCTACTAAGCAACTTTGTGTATTCTGAGAAATTATGCAGGATTCAGAGATACATCTGTATCTGGTCCTGTCAAAGCAATCGGTGCCCATGTGTCCCGTTCCCTATCACCAATGGAGCCCATCTAGTTTACACTATCTAGGGATATAAGAAAACTGGTATCAAAAATTTCCATACTTCTGAGAAAAACTTATTTAATATAATCAGAAGTCCTTGAAGTGACCATGTGGGGCTGCTACCTACTGATGGCTACCCTCTCAAAGGAAAAAAAGAGGGGCACCTGGGTGGCTCAGTCAGTTAAGCATCTGACTTTGGCTCAGGTCGTGATCTCCCGGTTCGTGGGTTCGAGCCCTGCATCAGGTTCTGTGCTGTCAGCTCAGAGCCTGGAGCCGGCTTCAGATTCTATGTCTCCTTCTCTCTCTGCCCCTTCCCCGCTCGTGCTCTGTCTCTCTCTGTCTCAAAAATAAACTATAAAAAATTAAAAAAAAAAAGGAAACAGGAATGCTGACTGATACTTATGGTCAGCACAATGCCACACTCTAGAAATCTGGTTAAGACTGAGACCATAGATCAACCCATATCTGAAAAATCACACTCACATGGCAAAAGATTTTTTAAATTTTTTATTCATTTTTGAGAGACAGAGAGTGCAAGCCGGGGAGGGGTAGAGAGAGAAGGGGACACAGAATCCGAAGCAGGCCCCAGGCTCTGAGCTGTCAGCACAGAGCACAATGCAGGGCTTGAACTCACAGGCCGTGAGATTATGACCTCAGCTGAAGTCCGGGGCTTAACTGACTGAGCCACCCAGGCGTCCCAGCAAAAGTTTTATTAGAAATCCTGAGGCGCCTGGGTGACTCAGTTGGTTAAGCATCCAACTCTTGATTTTGGCTCAGGTTATGATCTTACACGGTTAGAGCCCCACGTTGGGCTCTGCACTTCATAGCATGGAACCTGCTTCAGATTCTCTCTCTCTCTCTGCCCCTATCCCACTGGCATACATGCACACACGCTCTCTCTCTCTCTCTCTCTCTCTCTCTCGAAATAAACAAACATTTTTTTAAAGTTTTATTAGAAATCCAGAGTACCAAATTCAACTATATAAAGTGAATAGCTCAACCCCTATCAAAAATTCAAAACTGAGAATACAGAATTTATAAACAAGTTGTCATAGGCTGACTTCCTTGCCATTGATTTGATTTACCTGCATCAAAGAGGGAAGACAAGTGTAGACAACCCCCTGTTTTAGAGAGGCACTTGGTGTTCACCAAGAAAACCTTCCAGTATGAATCTGAACTGAGGCAGCTGGGAACATTTGCTCTGGTTCACAGGAAAGCCCACAACAGTACAGGCCTCAGCTGCACCTGGGTTTTGGGGACACTTGAGGGGCTCACAACCACTGAGAGTCACTCAGGGATTTGAGTTCATCACCATGTCCTTTCAGAGTTGTCTGGAGAGAAAACTGTTCGAAGCCCTTTAGATGTGGTGAAGGATGACCCTAATACCTCGCCAAGCTCAAAGGTTCTAGAGGATTTTTTTTTTAATTTTTTTTTAAATGTTTTATTTATTTCTAGGAGAGAGAGAGAGAGAGACAGCGTGAACAGGGGAGGGTCAGAGAGAGAGGGAGTCACAGACTGAAACAGGCTCCAGGCTCTGTTTCTGCCCCACTTCCCTGGCCTTTCTGGGCAACCATGACATAAAGAATTGCAAAAGGTAAAATACCTAATAATGATCATTTCAATCTGACAAGAAGTAAAAGCTAAAGCAAAATGGTAAAATGATAAAGGGGAACCTAGTTAGATATTTTTCTTGGTGCTTTATATATTATCTCATTGAATCCTCACACTTTTGAGGTGTGTATATATATATATATACACATATATATACATATACATGTATGTATATACATATATATTTATACAGGTATATAAATACATATATATATATAGTATTAGATATAACCATCAGTTCCTCTTGTGTTCCCATTTTTGAGAAGCTATGGCCAAGTTTGGAGACTTGAGTGTTACATTAAATTCCTCTTCCATCCCCCAATAAGCAAGCCAGAATCTCCACAAATCACAAAATATGAATCTTTTTTAAAAACCGCTTTACTGAGACATAATTCACCTGTCATACAATTTGTCCATCTAAAGCAAATAATTCAATGGTTTTTAGGAAGTCATAGTCATATAACCATCACCACAAAAAATTTTAGTATATTTTCCTCACTCAAAAAAAAAAACCCATGCTCATTAACAGTCACCCCCATCTCCCACCCCCAACCCCTTCCTATTGTCTCAAGGCAATCACTAATCTACTTTCTGTCTCTCAATATTTTCCTATTCTGGACATTTCATATATATGGAGCCATACAATCTTTTGTGACTCCTTTCCTTCACTTAGTATAATTTTTTCAAGGTTCATCCATGTTGTAATATGTATCAGAACTTCATTCCTTTTATGGCTAATGGACCATATATTTTTTTAATCCATTCATCAGTTGATGGATATGTGATTAGTTTTCATCTTCGGCTATTATGAATAATGCAGCTATGAATATCATATACAAGTTTTTGTGTGAACACATATTTTCATTTCTTTTTGATACATACCTGGTATAGAATTGCTGGGTCATGTAGTAATTCTATGTTTATTTAACCTTTGGAGGAACTACCAGACTATTTCTAAAGTGGCTGTCTCATTTTACATTCCCCCTAGCAGCGTCTGAAAGTGCCAGTTTCTCCACATACTGACCAACACTTACTACCTCTCTTTGATGATAGCTAATTCTGGTATCTAGGAAGTGGTATTTCATTGCAGTTTTAACTTTCATTCCCGATTCCTAATAATATTGCACATCTTTTCATGTGCTTATTAGCTATTGGTGTATCTTCTCTGGAGAAATGTCTATTCTAATCCTTGCCAATTTTTAAACAGGGTTGTTCATTTGAGACTTTCTGTCTTATTGACTTATAGGAGTCCTCTATATATTCTGGATATTAGACCCTTATAAGATAAATTGTTTATGAATCCTGTGTCCTACGTGCACAAATATTTTTTGTTTTGATATAGTCCAATTTGTTTGCTTCTTCTTTTGTTGCTTGTGCTTTCTGATGTCATGTTTAAGAAATCATTCCCTATTAATATCCAGAATCTATAAGGAACTCACCAAACTACACGCCCGAAAAACAAACAACCCAGTGAAGAAATGGGCAGAAGATATGAACAGACACTTCTCCAAAGAGGACATCCAGATGGCCAACAGACACATGAAACGATGCTCAGCATCCCTCCTCATCAGGGAAATACAAATCAAAACCACACTGAGATACCACCTCACGCCAGTCAGAGTGGCTAAAATGAGCAAATCAGAGAACTCTAGATGCTGGCGAGGATGTGGAGAAACGGGCACCCTCCTACACTGTTGGTGGGAATGTAAACTGGTACAGCCCCTCTGGAAAACAGTGTGGAGGTTCCTCAGGAAACTAACAATAGAACTCCCTTATGACCCAGCAATAGCACTGCTAGGAATTTACCCAAGGGATACAGAAATGCTGAGGCATAGGAGCACATGTACCCCAATGTTCATAGCAGCACTCTCCACAATAGCTAAAACATGGAAAGAGCCTAAGTGTCCATCAACAGATGAATGGATCAAGAAGATGTGGTTTATCTATACCATGGAATACTACATGGCAATGAGAAACAATGAAATCTGGCCATGTGTAGCAACATGGATGGACCTTGAGGGTGTTATGCTGAGCGAAATAAGTCAGGCAGAGAAGGACAAATATCATATGTTTGCACGTATAGGAGGATTAGGAGGAACTTGACGGAGGAACAAGGGGGAGAAGAAGGGCGGAAATGGTGGGGGAAAGGGAGAGAGGCAAACCATGAGAGACTCTTGAATGCTGAGAAAAACTGAGGACTGATGGATGTGGAGGGGAGGGGGGGATGGGCATAGAGGAGGACACTTATGGGGATGAGCACTGAGTGTTATGTGGAAACTAATTTGACAATAAACTATTTGTAAAAATAAATAAATAAATAAATAAATAAATTGTTGAAATCTAAAAAAACAAAACAAAAACAAAAACAAAAAAAAAAACAAAAAAGAGTTCAGTCTGTAAAAAAAAAAAAAAAAAAAGAAATCATTCCCTAACCCAATAAACCCAACCCATAAAGATTTAGACCTATTTTTCTTTATGGAAGTTTTGACTTTTATGTTTATGCTTTTCATCCACTTTGAGTTAATCTCTATATGTAATGCGAGGCAAAGCCCCAACTTCATTCTTTTACATATGGACATCCAGTGTCCCAGCATTATTGTTGAAAAGACTACTCTTTTCACACAGAATGTTCTGGCATATTTGTAAAAAATAAGTTGACCATAGATGTATGGATTTATTCCTGGACTCGCAATTATATTCCACTGAATATATAGGTCTGATCTCATGCCAGAACCACACAGTCTTGATTTTTATAGCTTTGTAGTAAATTTTGAAATCAGGAAGTGTGAGTCTTCCAACTTTGTTTGCAAGATTGTTTTAGCTATCCCATGTCTCTGGGATTTCTATATGAATTTTAGTTTTAGCCTGTCAGTTTTTGCAAAAACAAAAACCCACAACCCACACACAGCTGGAATGATAATAGGGACTTGTGTTGAATTTCTAGGTCAACTTAGGGAGTATTGCCATCTTAACAACATTAAGTTTTTTGATTTGCAAAAATGGGATGTCTGTCCATTTATTTAGGTCCTCTTTAATTTCTTCAGGAAATACAAATCTTGAACAGGAATCACAAATAAGAAACTCTAGGAGAACTCTTAGGGAAGAGGAAAAGCTGCCTAAAAACATTCCAATCTATGATGCTTGGCTACCGTTAGCGTGCATGTGTTCCAGGAGATTCTTCTGTTTCCTTATAGTAAATCTGCTATGTGTAATCTGGTTTGAATGGGTTTTTACCCCCTGTAATCAAATGACCCTGGGATAAGACTTTACCTACCAAGATTAGGAAGAATTTGGAAAGTTCAGAAAGTGTCTGAATGAAAATGAGAGCGCTGGCAAATGGCAGAGCTGTGATTTGAATTCAGCTCCAGCTGACTCCAAAGTCCATGTTTTTCCCTTTACCATCTTTTGAATCCTTGGATTTAAGTGTTTCCCAATGGATCTTTAAGGGTTAGGCCAAACTGCAGACCTACAAAGTAACTATGTATCGAATTGCACATCTGCCTTCTTGAGTAATTTTTCTTAAATAGCACTTCTAACTTTACTTTTGGCTCTCTAACTAGGCTTATTCTTATCTTTCAGCTGTAACCTCTAGAAGTTTCCCTTTTTATGATTTTTCTGTGCTTAGTGGTTGAAGCTTTGATTCTTCACACTCTGAGGATTATGGGAGAAATTGTTTTTTCTCGAATATTATGCTTCTATTAATATATTCCAACATCATGTTGGCTTTTAATAATAGCACAATTCTATGGTATCTTTCATCTTGCTCCAAAAAATTATGGACATTTGCAAACCACAGCTTTATACCAATCAATATGACAGTGTGAAAAAAAAGAAACACAATCTACAGAGTTTCAGCACACAGATTTCCTTCTCTTCTTTCTTAATAACAGTGGGAAGTCTTCTCCAGTAACAAATAACATGGAAGAGACAAAGCCCAGAGAGGAGGGGCAGAAGCTGGAGATGGTGTATTTTTAGTCATTTGATTAAATTATGGAGATGTGAAGTTGATAATTTATTGAAGGGGAACAGGGAAGTCTATGTAAATGTTTGCAGATGAATAATTAATGTGACTTTCCAACATCACTAGGCCTTTAATTAAAGCCACTGTGAAACAAAGCAAGAACCAAAGAGCATTATTATTATAGCAGCTAATTGTAACTTTCCTATCCTAAGTAACATTTGAGAGTCCATGCTTAATTTGCATCTTTAAAGGAAGATAGACCATACCTAAGGTGACAGTCTTTTTATTTTTTTAATTTCAGTTTAACTACTTCCCTGCAGACCAAAAATCTATTCATATATTAATGAATTTCATTCCTACTAAAATTTTACCCAGGAAGTTTTCAGTTTTATTTGTTGGTTTTGCCTTTTTAGATGTTGCATTAATTTTCATTTTAGGGAAATATATTGATGCCTCTCAACAACTTAGAAGGTAAGATGAATATACAACTTGTTTGAACATTAATAACTTACTGTGTGAATCCCTCTGCTATTTACAACATCTGACGGAGCATCTGACCACCCATAGGGTACTCCTCAGCCCTTGTCTTATTCTTTACTATGTCTTTCTCACTCACTTTTCAGCCTCAGTCCTTTTCTTGTGTTTTTTATTTTGCTCATTTTTATTCTCCTTTTTCTGCCTCCTTCACTTCTATTTTTGCCTCTGCCTTTCCCATCTGCTTCTGTTTCTCCTCATAATCTTCTCCTTTACTTCTTTCCCCTCTCCTTTTTATGGCCACTTGTTCTCAAGTATCTTTTTCCCAGTCTATCTCCTCATGCTCTACTCAACCTCTATTCTCATTATCATGATGGACCTCTATTCTTATGATGACGGTGACACCCAAAGGAACACTGAATCCACAAGAGCTAGGTGACACTCCCTTGGTAGAGCATTTTATAAATACTAAGTGTACACTGAATATATATCAAGAACTGTATCGTGCCATATAGCTCTTTTAAAAATCTATTTTCTATCAAACATATGGGTTGGGAGTCAGGAGTTCTTATAAACTGTATGCTCTTGGGCAAATTACTTTAACTTCAGGGAGTTTCAATGTCCTCTTTCACAAAGTGAGAGTTCAGGGGGCACCTGTGTGGCTCAGCTGGTTAAGGTTTGGGTTCAGGTCATGATCTCATGGTTCATGGGTTCAAGCCCCACATCGGGCTACGCACTGCCGGGTATTCTTGCTTTCTCCCTCTCTCTTTGTTCCTCCCCTGGTCGTGCTCTGTTTCTCTCAAAATAAATAAAAAGAAACTTAAAAATCAAAGAAACAAACAAAAAAAACAAAATGAGAGTTCTTAGGCTCTCTTAAGTCCCTTTCAGTTTTTATTCAGCTGTTGAATATCTACACCTACTTGGGGAAGGAAGTAGGAAGGATTTCATGAAGCATAATCATAATAATCTCATCATTAACTATTTCAGATTAATTGATGTCACTATAAGTTTCATTAAAACATGACATTCTATTCATTTATGTTTAGTCTTCAGAGTTTGTATGTTTAAATATTTATACTAATAAAAAACTAAATTTTACTGAAATCCTAAAAGAAAGTTCTGGGAGCCATAATAAGCTTTCTTTGAAAATGTCAACTTAGCATGCTTCTGTGACCAAAATTACAAATTACAGAATAAATTCAGATTTATTTCTGAAAAGCAGGGTTTTCAGAAATAAAATAAATAAAAAAGCTGTCCTGTCATAAGGGGGTATAAAAAGAACAGTATCAGGTAAGGATTATACAGCTTCAAAGTCAGTTATTAGGGTTATGTTTTAAGACAAAGGTATAATCAAGCAGCCTAAATTGACAACTTAAATTCAAATGTAGCACTATAAGCTGTCATATTCTTTCATTGATTGCCCCCAGTTAGCTTCATAAACTATTTGTATTTCATTTATCCCCAATTCCTTTGTGTGTTCAGGCTGCTAAACAAAATACCATAGACTAGGTGCCTTATAAACAGCAGAAATTTATTTCTCACAGTTCTGGAGGCTGGGAGGTCCAAGATCAAGGTGCCCGCAGGGTCTGAGGAGAGCACTCTTCCTCACAGACTGCCGTCTTCTCACTGTTCCTCACATGGCGGATGGGGCAAAGGACCTCTCTGGGACCTCTCTTTTATGGGCACTGATTTCTTCATGACCTTATCACCTCCCAAAGGCTCCTCCTCTGAATATCCATCACCATCCAAGGTGATGACCTTGAGGGTTAGTATTTTAACATATGAACTTTGGGGGGATATAAACGTTCAATCAATTGCATGTCTATATACCCATTGTATATAGATATATACACATATACACAGAGACTATCACAAAGATATATTAAAAGTGTAAATAACAAGAAAGGCTCTATCATACAATTCATGCACTAAATGTCTTAATGTTACACAAGAAACTGAAGATTGCTAAGCTATCTCTATTTCAAAGCTCAGTTATTTCCCCTTTTATCATTAGCACTGGATTTTTTTGTATATGCTTCTCAGGGATTCCACTTCATCAGTTCCAGGTCAGTGGTGTGGGCTGAGACACACCCAAACCCTGTACTGTGGAGGGCTCCCTGCAGAAGCTATTGGCTATTCATATATTTGAGGTTCTGGGGCCTTTTTACACCAGACTATTAAAATTACCCTGGTTGACCCAACCCATCAGGAAAGACCGAGTCATCAAATGACTCTACCCATCCACATTTTGAGATGATAAACTGTTAACAACCACCAGAAACCTTTAATATCAATACTCAAAACAAACTCTTTCCTTCACATTGCTTTGGAGCTCAGTAACAGCTTCTGTTTTCTCTATCCCCCAGAAATCTTATTAGTTTTTTTTCCATCAGGTTTTGATAGTTCAAATTCCTTCTCTTAATCAGAGCTTGCTTAAGGTCTGATATCATCTGAGGTAAGGGTAGATCCTTAATACCAGCAAACAAATTTATCTGAATGAGAAATCCTTCAGTGTAGGGTCTATGGCTTACTCACCTCTGTTTCTCTTGTACCCAACCCACATTGACAGGCACATAGTGTAAGCCCCAAATAAAGGTTAGCCTGAATTGAATATGTAAATAATTCATTGTGAGAAATAGAACAACCAAAGGTATTTATTTATCTCAGCTAATCAACATGATTGCTTCTGAGAGAGAAATCAAATTAAGATCAGAAAATAGCCTAGATACAATAAAGGGAAATGATCTTAAGACATTTTAGAGGTACTTTTGTAAATCTCAAGTATTCTTATAAATCACCTCATCAGATACAGCAGGTGGCAGGAATATCCTGGCCATGATAATGATATTAATAATTAGAGTTGACAAGAGTTCTGATATGTATCCCAGGAAGATGACAGCAGTGGCAGCATAATTTTTCCAATTACCCAAATTCTCACATAAAAACAAGAAGAGCAACCAGACAACAAAGTCAAGAACCCTTGAACAACATTTATTTAAAATTTGGACGACAAGGTATGCTTACAAACCACAAAATACAAATGAATGCAGGTGTATTAACTGCCACAAAACTAACAGCCACAAAACTTGTATGAAATTGATGTCTGTTCAGTAGGAAATATAAAGCAGCAATTAGGCAGCTTCTGCAGGACTTAACAACAGAACTCCTTTACCAGTTCAGGTTATCATGGAAGGAGACGCTGATGTAGAGCTGGGAGTACTGGGAAAAAGCAGAACAAGAAGGAGAAACTTCTAGAGCTCAAAATGGAGCAGAATAGGGAAAAAGGAACAAAAATATCTAGACAAAGTAATGTATGTAAACAAAGCCAGAAAGCCCCTGAAAGCAAGCCACCATATTTTTTTTTTTTACAAATAGTTTATTGTCAAATTAGTTTCTACATAACACTCAGTGCTCATCCCCAAAGTGCCCTCCTCCATGCCCATCCCCCCCTCCCCCCCACATCCATCAGTCCTCAGTTTTTCTCAGCATTCAAGAGTCTCTCATGGTTTGCCTCTCTCCCTTTCCCCCACCATTTCCGCCCTTCTTCTCCCCCTTGTTCCTCCGTCAAGTTCCTCCTAATCCTCCTATACGTGCAAACATATGATATTTGTCCTTCTCTGCCTGACTTATTTCGCTCAGCATAACACCCTCAAGGTCCATCCATGTTGCTACACATGGCCAGATTTCATTGTTTCTCATTGCCATGTAGTATTCCATGGTATAGATAAACCACATCTTCTTGATCCATTCATCTGTTGATGGACACTTAGGCTCTTTCCATGTTTTAGCTATTGTGGAGAGTGCTGCTATGAACATTGGGGTACATGTGCTCCTATGCCTCAGCATTTCTGTATCCCTTGGGTAAATTCCTAGCAGTGCTATTGCTGGGTCATAAGGGAGTTCTATTGTTAGTTTCCTGAGGAACCTCCACACTGTTTTCCAGAGGGGCTGTACCAGTTTACATTCCCACCAACAGTGTAGGAGGGTGCCCGTTTCTCCACATCCTCGCCAGCATCTAGAGTTCTCTGATTTGCTCATTTTAGCCACTCTGACTGGCGTGAGGTGGTATCTCAGTGTGGTTTTGATTTGTATTTCCCTGATGAGGAGGGATGCTGAGCATCGTTTCATGTGTCTGTTGGCCATCTGGATGTCCTCTTTGGAGAAGTGTCTGTTCATGTCTTCTGCCCATTTCTTCACTGGGTTGTTTGTTTTTCGGGCGTGTAGTTTGGTGAGTTCCTTATAGATTCTGGATATTAACCCTTTATCTGATATGTCATTTGCAACTATCTTTTCCCATTCCATTGGTTGCCTATTAATTTTCTGGGTTGTTTCCTTGGCTGTGCAGAAGCTTTTAATCTTGATGAGGTCCCAACAGTTTATTTTTGCTCTTGATTCCCTTCAAGCCACCATATTTTTAAACAATATCCACAATATCCACATAAAACAAGGAACTATATATACATAGCTCAATGGAACAGAAGAGGGAGCCCAGAAATAAACCAACACATAATTACATGGTCAATACATCTATGACAAAGGAAGCAAGAATATAATCTGGGGAAAGGGTCTCTTTAATAGATGGTATTGGGAATGATATTCATGATAAAGGGTTAGTATCCAAAATCTATAAATAACTTAACAAACTCAACACTCAAAAAACAAACAACCCAGTTAAGAAATGGGAAGACATAAATAGACACTTTCCCAAAGAAGACATCCAGGTGGCTAACAGACACATGAAAAATGCTCAACATCATTCATCATTAAGGAAATACAAATCAAAACCATGATGAGATACCACCTTAAACCTGTCAGAATGGCTGATTAACAACACAGGAAACAACAGGTGTTTGCAAGGATGCAGAGAAAGGGGAACCCTCTTGCACTGTTGGTGGTAATGCAATACCCTTTTGGGTATTTGTCCAAAGAAAATGAAAATACCAATTTGAAAAGATATATGTACCCTATGTTTATTGCAGTATTATTTACTATAGCCAAGATATGGAAACAATACAAGTATCTATCAATAGATGAATGGATAAAGAAGATTTATCAATGGAGCATATAAGTGTACACACACACACACACACACACATACACACACACAATGAAATATTACTCTGCCATTAAAACGGACAAGATCTTGTCATTTATAACAACACGGAGGGACCTAGAGGATATTATGCTAAGTGAAATACATCAGAGAAAGATAAATAGCATATGATTTCACTTATATTTGGAAACTAAACAAACAAATGAATAAGCAAAAAGCAGAAACAGACCCATAAGTACAGAGAACAAACTGATGGTTGTCAGAGAATGGGGGATGGAGGAATGGAACAAATGTGTGAAAAGGAGCGGAAGAGACAGGCTTCCGGTTTTGGAATGAATAACTCATGGGGATGAAAGGTACAGCAAAGGGAATATAATCAATGATATTGTACTAGTGTTATAGGGGGACAGATGGTAGCTACACTAGTGGTAAACATAGTACAAGGTGTAAACTTAAGAATCACTACGCCTGAAACTAATGCAGCATTGTATATCAACTATACTTCAATTTTAAAAAGCCAACAAGGGGGGCCTGGGTGGCTCAGTTGATTAAGCATCCAACTCTTGATTTTGGCTCAAGTCATAATCTCACCGTTTGTGGGATTGAGCCCCATGTTGGGCTCTGTGCTGGCAGACTGGAGCCTGTTTGGGATTCTCTCTCTCCCTCTCTCTCTGCCCCTCCCTGACTTAACTTTCTTTCTCTCTCAAAATAAAGATTTAAAAAAAAAAAGCCAACTAAAAAAAAATTTAGCTTCTGAACTGAGATGTGCTGTAAGTATCAAATATAAGCAGGACTTCAAAGACTTGGTATTGGTATGAAAAGGAAAAGTATTTTATTGCTAAGTTTTAAATATTCATTACATGCCGAAGTTAAAATATTTTGTATATACTGAGTTAAATAAAATGTTATTAAATTTTTTTAAATAAGGAGGGGTGCCTGGGTGGCTCAGTCGATTAAGCAGCTGACTTTGGCTCAGGTCATGATCTCACAGTTTGTGGGTTCGAGCCCCTCATCGGGCTCAGAGCCTGGAGCCTGCTTCAGATTCTGTGTCTCCCTCTCTCTCTGTCCGTCCTCCACTCATGCTTCATTTCTCTCTGTCTCAATAATAAATAAAAATAAAAACAATTTTTTAAATAAGGAGATTTATGAAATTAAAGCAAAAACCACAAACAAAAAACTTTTCTGCCATTTTAAAATCTCCCATTTTAAAGTCAGGGCAAACTTAATTCCATCTGCAACCTTAATTTCCTTTTGACATGTAACCTGACATTCACAGGTTCCAGGGATTGGAATGTAGCCATGGGGGACCGTTATTCTGTCTACCACGATGACTTTCTCCTGGCTTCTCTGCTCAGAAGACATGGCGCGATTTATTGGAGTAGTAAATTTGAGAAGAACAAACTGTTCATGCTTGGCTGAGAGCCTCCCTTCTTCCTTTTGGGAGTAGGTGCTTATAGGAAGCACTCATTTCACTGCTCCTCTAGGGACTGTGTCCCTGCTGGGGGCCAGTGCTGAATGGAGAGTTGGGGATGAGGTGTACCCTACGTCTTCTTGGGGGGTAGGGGTGGGGATGAGTGGGGATGCCTAATTCTGCAGTTCAATATCTGTAAGTCCATTTACCTAGCAGATCTAAAACCAAATCCTCCAATTTGGCTTCCATCAGTAATAAAGGTGATACATTGGTCCCATCTCTCAAGTCTTTTGTTTATTCCTTAAACAGAATAACTGTATCTACTTGAGAAAGAGGAGTACTTTGATTGACACTGAATCTAGTTGAGAAAGAGGAGTATTTTTATGGACACTTTGTCATAGACTTCAAGAAGAAGCACCTAACTGATTAGACTGTTTATTTCCCCAGGATGCCTCATTTTTCCATAAGCAATTTTTTTTTTTTTGAGGACAGAGCTCACATGGGTAATAACAAAGCAGTAGAGTTATGGGCTGTAAGTGCTGTATTAAAATGGCCTCGATTCAGATGTTGGCTCCAACACTTAAACGCTGTGTGATGCTTGGCAAGGGGCTTAATCTCCTGTACCTCCACCTCCCTGTAAAATAGCAGTACTGATTCCTACTTCTTAAAGTTGTTTTGAGTAGTGAGATGACAGAAGTAAAGCAACTTAGAGCAGTACCTAGTACACTGTATGCATTCAAAGCACGCTACTTATATAATTATGTCTTGTACATATTTGTATCCCCTATTTTATTTAGTATACGAATACTCCAAAAAAAATTTTTTTTAAATAAAACAGGGTTATCTGCAATAAAGACTATGTCTTATTCAACTTTTTATTCCCAGGAAAAGCACAGAGCTTAGCATAGAATAGAGCTTAATTCATGTTTGCTGTGTGAACAAATAAAAATGAGAAAGAAGTTAAAAACTGAGGTAAGAGAATTGTTCTGCCACATAACACAATTTTCTTTGTTAAACTTAACGGCTAATACTAGGGATTAATTTCTACTTGGCCAGAAAGTCAACAAAGTATACGCTGCTTAAATCAGTGACAAATGCATTTTGTTCAATTTTGCGTTGGAAACTATTCCACGGATAATTCCAAAACATTTTTAACTATCGCTTGATGTTGTCATGAGTCACTGCTGCCCTCTAGTGGAAGAAATGATGTAGTGCACATAAAGATGATGTCCCTAACTGAGCAACTTCTTTAAAAACTTTTCTACTCAAATATTTTTTTTCAAATACATATATAAATTTTCAAAAACCATTTCAAAATTTGCATTATCATCTCAGATAACAAATCTGTTTGCATTTATCATCTAGTCCCTTTGGGAAATCAGTCATATCAAATACAATGTTTCACTTTCTTCACCAATTGCAATAAATTGTAAAATAAATAGACATGCGAAAATTACAACCAAAAAATGGTCACAGGTGGAGAATGTCATTTAGAAGTACAGTAAAACCTTGGCTTGCAAGTATAATTCATTCTGTAAACATGCTTGTAATCCAAAGCACTTGTGTATCAAAGTGAATTTCCTTATAAGAAATAATGGAAACTCAGATGATTCATTCCACGACCCGAAATTATTCGTGTTAAAATAATTACAATACTGTAATATAACACAAAATAGTAGAGAAAATACAAAATATAAAGAAAAACAGACAAATTAACCTGCACTTACCTTTGAAAACCTTCGCGGTTGGTGTGAGGGAGACAAGAGAGGAGCGTTACTGTGTAGGATGAGTTTCACTATCACTAATGGAATCACTGCTGTCTCTTGGCTCGATGGAATCTTCTTCTGCATAGGGGCCATTGTATATGCTTGCAAGGATGTAGACTACGGTACAGTATTAATAAACTCTTGTCATACACTGTATTTAATGGAACTGGCAATAAGACAACAGAGGAAAGGGTCTGGATCTGCAGGCAGCCTGACCTAGAATGAAGCAAAGCATTCCTAGGCTTACTCCTGTATGGAGAAGCAAAGGACTGTCCATAGGTGGTTTGAAGTGACAAAAAATACACTAATGCCAGTTGTGGGCACCTTCCAATGTTGAAAAACCACTGATTTCTGCCAAAAACCTTGGCCTGAGCCTAAGCATCTGAGCATGGGAGACGATCACTCACAATCCCGCAGTGAGAGAGACAGAGAGACAGAAAGAAGAACCATTGCCTCAGTTGCGATCATGTGATGTCCAGCAACAGGTACTACTCATATTGCAAGACATCGCTCATTTATCAAGTTAAAATTAATTAGAAATGCTTGCTTGTCTTGCAGAACACTCGCAGAACAAGTTACTCACAATCCAAGGTTTTACTGTATAGCAAATCTCCAGGGTACTTCTGTTGCGGTATTACTTAAACAACTGTGGTTAACCCTTTTGGTTTCTAACCCATTTTCAATCCAGTTTCAGACCCCTGAAGTTGTACAGAGTGGTCGCAAGTTTTCAAGTCATCTAAGGCATCATTTTTGAACCTACAGAGTGTGCAAGAGTTGGGAAAGAGGTTGGTGGAAATATACCTAAATGAAAAAGACACAGTATCTGTATGTAAAAAGAAAGGTACATGGACACAAATACCACTAAAGAAAATGGAAAGCAAACCGTCAGAATACTATCTATTGATGGCACAAACTCAAAGACATGTGAGTAAGGGGAAGGTTTGTTCTAGGAAAGTCAGGTGGTATATGAGAGGGCTCTTGAAGATGGATAATCTTAACATAAGATAAACATAAATAAACAAAGGAAAAGTTACTCCAGAGTGAAGAAGTACAGACTGAATTTTAGAAACGATGACTAGTCAGGTATAGCTGCAGTGGAAGGTATATTCAGAAATAAAATCAGAAACAAAGGCTAATTACAAATCATGGAGGCCTTAAATGCCACCAAGCAAATCTGGACTTTGATCTAGTTATTGAAAATAAGTAGATCAGTTTTTTGAATAGTTATTAAAAAGTTTATGAATGGTCACAATAAGATCCATACTTTTGGAAAGCAACACTAGCTGCAATTCAGAAGATAAACTGAAACAGAGAAAGGCTGAAGTCAAGGAGATCAGTTTGGAAGCCTCTGCTATGGTCCAGGCAAGAAAATCTAAACTCCAGCTGTATTAATGGCAATAGAGAAAAAAACATCTATGTGTTTCATAAGGAAAACCAAAATCAGTCATTCAACAGTGGATTGATGCAGGGTGTGGGATAGGAGAGTGTAATTTAAAAAGAGAGAATAAAGAAATCTTTGACCTCTTGTGTCTAGGCAGATGAAGAGATGTTGAAGCCAATGAGAAAGCGACCACAGAGGAGACAGTCTGACATTCTCATTCATTGTCTATTTGCCACATGTGGTTAAAAGACAATGTTGTTCTTGGGGTGCCTGCGTGGCTCAGTTGGTTGAGTATCTGACTTTGGTTCAGGTCATGATTTCGTGGTTCATGAGTTCAAGCCCAGTGTCAGGCTCTGTGCTGACAGTTTGGAGCCTGGAGCCTGCTTTGGATTCTGTGTGTGTGTGCATGTGTGTGTGTGTATGTGTGTGTCCCCCTCTCTGCCCCTCCCCCACTTGTGCTCTGTCTCTCTCTCTCAAAAATAAACATTACAAAACATTTTTTAAGGCAATGTTGTTCTAGAATCTAGGTACGTTACAATTTATTATTTAAACATGGGAAGAGGGGTGCCTGGGTGGTTCAGTCAGTTAAGCATCTGACTCTTGATTTCAGCTCCAGGTCATGATCTCATGGTTCATAAGTTCAAGACCCACATCAGGCTCTGCGCTGACAGTGTGGTGCCCGCTTGGAATTCTCTCTCTCCCTCTCTTTCTGCCCCTCCCATGCTCATGCCCCCTCCCTCCCTCTCTCCCTCTCTCTCAAAATAAATAAACCAAAAAAAAAAAAAAAAAAAACTAAGGGAAGAAAAGAGAGATCAAAAATATGTAAGTTCATAGTACAACTTATTTAAATTTTTAACAAGAATCTAAGTCACATAGTGCCTCTGTCATAGGGTTTTCATTGGTAAAATAAAAAAATGAAGCCATGATAAATTAAAATTTTATGATTCTTTAGTCCTGTAATTAGGCAAGAAAATGTGTTTGAATTGATATCCAGTATACATCTGTTATTCCAGATAATTCTAAGCTTATAAAAGACAGGAAAATTATCCACAAAGAGGTTAAAACAGTAGGAAACGTAGAAAGGTATGAAAGAACAGAATTCTACAAAGAAAGCTAAGGGATAAAGCCTGAGTGTCACCCAAGCCAGAAGAAACCTACATGTCATCTTTGACTCCTTCTTCTTCACTCACTACCCATCATTCCCGCTGACAATACTTCCAATCCATCTACTTCTCTCCATCCCCACTGCCATTTCTCTAACTCAGATCACCACCCTCTCTTATATAAATAACTTAAATAGCCTCTTTTTTAAAAAAAAAATCTTAATTTTTTAAAGTAATGATACAAAATTTGTGGAACAAAAACTACATGGCATATATAAATTTAAGATTACCATGAGGTATACCATAGACATTTCCCTTTCCTTCCTGACTGCCAGTGGCTCAGTTCCCTTAATAAGAGGAAACCAAGCTAACCAAAGTTTTGTGTGTCCTTCAAGGTGTATTTTAGGGGCACCTGGGTGGCTCAGTCGATTGAGCATCCAACTTCGGCTCAGGTCACAATCTCATGGCTTGTTAAGTTCAAGTCCTACTCCTCCCCCGCTTGCACACTCTCTCTCTTGCTCTCAAAAATAAATAAACATTTTAAAAAGAGGTAGGAAAGTGTGAGAAGAGGTCAGCATCATAGAAAGCCCTTCCCTCAGCTAGGTCATCAGAGATAATAATTACTAATAGTTTTAAAATCTAGTATTAAGTAACTCACCACTACTAGAAAAGTAATCCCACAAGAGCAAAAGCCCCACCAGAGACATCTCCTCTTCTTACTTGAGAGGGGGAGGAAAAAAAAAAGAAAAAAAGATTCTATGTTGTGATAACATTATAATCAATAAATCCCATATTTTAAAATTAAAAAAATAGTTGCTTTTAATAAGATATCATTGGATACATGATTTGAGTACAAAATATTAGGATGGGAACCATTTTATTAGACCACTTAGTCACATGCAAACATTAAAAAAGGAAAAGAATTATCTGAAGCTAACCCAATTTAGATTTGTATGAGATGACCTAGATTTGGGATGGGATCACCATGCAGAAACTCTGGCTTGCTTCTCTACTGCTTTATTCCTCATAGTAAGTCATCTACATCAATTTTGACAAGTTATCAGAATAGTAACACACTCATCCAATCTTTCTTAGTAAACTGTGGCTCTTCTGGCATAATCAGTAAGGAGTTAAATGTTACCAGTTCTTTGCAGATTAAGAAACCACACATACATTGAGTCTCTTCACTAAGAAGATGGCATTTACTAGTTTTCATAAATAGGTCTAAATCTTTGAGATCTAGGATTAGACAATGGTCTCTGAAATATGACACCAAAAGCACAGGTCATGGAAGACCTGTTTTAAATCATTAAAATTTAAAACTTCTGTCTGTCAGAGGATACCATCAAGGAAGTAAAAAGACAACACACAGGATGGGAGAAAATATTTGCAAGTCATATATTTCATATGGGATTTATATCTAGAATATATAAAGAATTCTTACAATTCAATAATAAATAGACAAGCAACCCAGTTTAAAATGGGCAGGGACGCCTGAATGGCTCAGGTGGTTAAGCATCTGACTTTGGCTCAGGTCATGGTCTCATGATTCATGGATTTGACCCCTGTGCCAGGCTCTGTGCTGACAGCTCAGAGCCTGGAGCCTGCTTTGGGTTCTGTGTCTCCCTCTCTCTCTGCCCCTCCTTTACTCATGTTCTGTCTCTCTTTGTCTCTCAAAAATAAATTTTAAAATGTTAAAAAAATTAATGGGCAAAGAATCTGATTTGATATTTTTCCAAAGAAGATACACAAATGGCCAATAAACACATAAAAAATGTTCAATATCATTAGCCATCAGGGAAATGAAAATCAAATCCACAAAGATATACCATTCATACCCACTAATAAAGCTAACATAATAAACACATAATAATAAGTGTTGTTAAAGATATGAAGAAATTGGAACCCTCATAAGCTGCTGGTGGGAATGTAAGATTGTGCAGCAGCGTTGGAAAACAGTTTTGATGGTTCCTCAAAAGCTTACACAGCTATAATATGACCCAGCAATTCCATCCCAGGTATGTAGTAAATAGAAATTAAAATATATATACACACAAAAACTTGTACATGAATGCTCATAGCTGGATTATTCATAATAGCCAAAAATAGAAACAATGTGAATGCCCATCAACTGAAGAATGGATAAACAACACATGGTATACCCAAATAATAAAAATCATTTGGCACTAAGAAGAAAATAAAATATTGATACATGCCACAACATTGATAAGCCTTGAAAACATTATGCTAAATGAAAGATAGAGATTACATTGTGTGATTCTATCTTTGTGAAATATCCCAAATAGGCAAATACAGAAGATAGAATGGTGATTACCCAGGTTTGGGGTGAAGTAGGAGAGAAATGTGAAATGACTGCTAATGTGTGCAGCATTTCTTTTTAGAGTGTTAAAAATACTCTAAAATTAGATTGTGGTGTGGTTGCAAAACTCTATGAATATCCTAAAAAAAAACCACTGACTACACATTAAGTGAGTTAGTCTTATAGTATGGTATTCTTTTATGTTAATAAAACTATTTTTTAAAAATGCATAATTAAGTATGTTTAAAACACTTAGCTTCATGCTTAAAGAGCAAGAAATTTGCGGACATCAACCAAAAGGAACAAAACAAAGCAAAAACAAGAAAAAACTATCTTCTTTAGTCCAGACCACAGATTGTTAACTGGGTTTAAGGATAGGCCAACATGATACCTTGGACTCAGTTCAAAGTTGCTTTTACTTTGGTTTGCTCATAAATCAATAAATAAGTAGAATAAAAATAAAAGATGCAGGAGGCTCCCCACTAATCCCTTTGTATTTCATGGATGCACACTCCAAATTTAGTGATCTTGATACCCCATACAGAGTTAGATATTCAGGTCAGAGGATCACAAAACCATAAACTGACTGTCTGTTATATTATAGCCTCAACACCCACAAAGAACTCACAATAGACCTGATAAACAAAAGAGGTATTTCTTTTAAAAGGCTGTTAAAACCAACATTAAAACATACTAGAAAGAAAGATAACTGAATATAATCAAAGAAGAGAAAAGTCTCAATATTGGACTTTAAATTTAAAAAAAACATTAAAAATATATGTGGGGATTGAAATAATAGTCTAAGAAAATACTTATGCTCAATAAGTCATACATTTGAAAGGAAATGCAATATTTTTCTAAGTAAAGTTTCTTTATCAGAAAACTTTCAAGTATAAGGAAAAAATTTAAGTAGACCAATTAGCATACAGAAAACTGGAAAACCAATACGAGATCTGTATACACCACAACCATAACCCTCACACACCAAGAAGCCAGACAATGTGATTTTATAGGTGAGTTTTGGAAAATTTGAAGAACATATAGTTCATATATAAACTGTCCCAGGACACAGAAGAAGATAGTAAGTTTCTAAACTCATTTTGTAAAGCTAGCATAATACTGATACCAAAAGTCTACAAATACAAAACAAGAAAAGGTAACAATAGATCAATTATTAAAATATAAACATCCTGAGTAAAATATTAGCAACTGATCTCAGAACTATATTTAAAGACAAATATAGGATGACCAAGTAAGGTTTATTCTAGGAATGGATAACTGATTTAATATTTAAAAATCTATGGATGTGGGGCGTCTGGGTGACTCAGTTGGTCAGGCATCCAACTCTTGATTTTTGTTCAGGTCATGATCTCACAGTCATGGAAACAAACCCTGCATCAGGCTCCACACTCAGTGGATTCTCCCTCTCTCCCTCTCTGCTCTTCCCCAACTTGTACTCTATCTTTTTCAAAATAAATACATAAATCTTAAAAAAAAAAAATCTATGGATGTAACTACATGAATAAGTTAATAGAGATAATCATATGGTTATTTCAATAGATTCTATGAATTATTTGATAAAATTCAAAAGCCAGTTAAAATCTCTGTAAAATGGAAATAGAAAGAAACTTCTTTATCACAGAAATTTTTCTGTGATATATTGTCATATATATATAGCCAAAATTAATCATAGCACTTACTGGGACATTCCCATTATATTCAGGAATACAATGACATCTGTAATCCTCATAATTATTTAACATTGTTTGGTAGTCCTATTAAATATTAGGGAAAAAAAAGAATTAGAGTACAAATATTATAAAGGTGGGGGGAAATTATCATTACAATTGTCTATCAAGAAAAACAAAACTAAAAAAAAAAGAAAAATGATACTAATCTGAAAATCTATTTAATCTATTTTTTTTCAAATGTCATTGGGTAAATATTGTTGTTGTTTTTTTTTTTGCAAAGTTTATTGTCAAGTTGGTTTCCATATAACACCCAGTGCTCATCCCCA